>NW_023270469.1:4908838-5107532 GCF_011800145.1 Mirounga leonina
TATCCTCATCTTCAGTGACAGAGACAGAAAGCATCACACAATTGGTGGGTTGGTGACAGGATATCTGCAGGGCGCTCAGTTGCAGGGAACAGGAAGAAGAGTGTCCCCTGTCTCCGCCTTCCCTCCGCCAAAATACCACTGTGAGAACACATCTGAGCTTAAGAGGACATTGTGCTCAGGTAGCTGGTCACTCTGAAAGAATGCTTCACAGTATTTTTTTTTTTTTTTAAATACCAGCTATGTATCACTGAGAGTATAGATTTTACATCTGTTAAGGATTTCTGTCAATAATAAGAGCCATCTTTTAAGGACAGGGATATTACTGGCAAGTCACGGAGGCAGTGTGATGTTCTAGACGTTTCTAGCAACCATAGAAAGGGCCCGAAGTGCCATTCACGACCCTGTGACTTGCAGCAGCTGGGACTGTAGTCGCTTCTGCAGGACGTGTCCCCGCCTCCGGTCAGACCACCTGGCTTTGCTCTGGGCAGCCAGCCTTCCACCAGGGTTTGGGGGAGGCTGCTTCTGCGCTGGTTCCCTGGGTTTGACACAGACCTATGGTGTGTGGTTGGTGCAGACTGGGCCCCTGGTCTGCTCTGGGCCAGCAATGTTGCTGGAAGCCTGGGGAGGAAGCTCCCTGGGGACGCAGAGCTGCTGAGCCGTGTACCCGGGGCTCCTGCTGGCTTTTTGCTACATGACGTCAAGGCCTATTTGAGAGCAGAGCGGCCAGCAAGCGGAAAGAGTGTGCAGGAGGAGAGAGGGCCCCTGAGAGGCGCCCTGTCTCAGCACCTGCAGGGCTGAGGTCACTGGCAGGCACCGTCCCAGCTGGCTGGCTGGCGCCCCTGCCAACGGTTTCTATGTGGATATTTCCCTTGAACGCTCGGATCCTGCTCTGGCTAAAATCACACCTTCCCCTGGATTTCCCAATTATATGAACTAATCAAGTTCACTATTTTCCTCATGCCTTCTTGAGTTAGGTTTCATTTGTAACTACAAGAGCCCTGACTGATAGATGAATCCACCACCTGTGGGAGCGAAAGCTTCGGGAGCAGTCTTTCTGCCAGTGGATTTGAAAGTTACACACTGTCTTTCAGGGGAGGAGAATTCGAGAGCTGCAAAGATCTAGGATGTCCCTTCTTGGAAGCGCCCCTCCTTCCCCAGCTCGGTATGAAAGAGTGTAGTGCTCATGAGGAACCAGCCCGGCTGCATCAGTAATAAGCCCAGGCCACACAGTGTCATTTCCCAGGAGAAGGCGGTGTCTTCCCCTTGGACTAGGGCGAGCCATTTGACATTGTCACGTGGAGAAGATAGGAGAGGAGGAGGGATGCCCGGCAACTTGGTCAGCTCCCCCGCTGGAGGGACCATTTCTAGTGGGTGCTGGATTATCACACCCCCACCTGTGCTGTCAGTGGGGACCGGATCATGGTGGGCAGAGAGAGGATGAGATGAACCTGGGGTAAATGGGGGGTGGGGTGGGGGAGGCAGCGGCCCGAGTCGGGTTCACGTGTGTGCTGTCAGGTGATGGACACAGGCTGATGCGTACAGTTCTAACTATACTCAGTCCATTAGCGAAAAGCCCCAAGAGCTCGGATTGTTCCGAACGGAGGCACATTTGTCCTAATCCCAGTATTTGAAAGCAAAGATCCCTCTACCTTATCATTTCTTTACCGGTGGCTTAGAAATGCGCTGTCACCTCAGAATCACATGGCAGAATGTTTTTTACCCTTTTAATAAAAATCCAAGTGATGTACCAACAAACTTGATAGGGCTGAATTTTTAGGGAAGCAACGTGGTTTTGTACACCTCTCTCTACTTTCATTACGCCCGTGTTTCACCTACTACGTGGCTGTGGTGAGCTGAACAGAGCGTCTCTCTACCCAGAGCCAAACAACGCCTGTAACGCTGAAAATCAAGTGGCAATATGACCTTTTTCCAGGAGCGGGGAGATGTATAGACAAACTGAATAATGCAGGTGAAAGGAAAACATTGCTTCCAATTCTGCAGCAAGGCATCTTTGCCGGGTTGGTTTGCCGCACCTTTGAGGGGTGCGCCTGAGAACACAGAATAAAGTGGAATGCGGAGCTGCCCTCCTGATTCTCGCCTCGGGAGTTTCCTTTCTCTAATATACAATTCATTGAGGGAAGGTGCGGGGGTTTTGCTTTATTTGTACTTTTTCTTAGCTGCATGTCTCATTTTCCATCATGCCTGCAGAACAGAGAATAGAATCTGTTTCTGGATCTGAGCCCGGCCTGCCACCATGCAGGTGTGCGTGCACGGTCCTGAGGTTTGGTTCTCACGAGGTGGTGAGACCCGCAAGAGCTCTGATGGGCACCGGAATGCAGGGATTCTCTCTTACCCGCCCGAGGCCCCTTTAAAAGACACTGCCCTGAATTCTAATGGTGTCTGTTACGGGCTGAATTGTGTCCCCCAGATTCCTACGTTGAAATCTTAACCCCTGGCACCTCAGAGTGTTTGCTCACAGAAGGCAGTGCACAAAGGGGGCTTTTCTTCCTTCGGCCTGCCTGATTAATTATGAGGCACATGACCACGGAAGAACAGAGAAAGGCAGACGGTTGACTTCCCATGGAACATCCCAGAATCTCCCTGTGCCTGAACTCATGAGAACTTCTAACTGGAGAACCCAGGGAAGGGCCTCTCAGCTGATCTCCCACTCGGGCTGTAGTCCAGTGTGGTGGCCTCTTCCCCAAGCTAGGCAGGGTTCGCTGTGGCCACTTAGCTGTCCCAGGGTCCAGGTCACTGGGTCTGCATTCTAGCAGCCAGGAAAGGAGCTCTTCCTAGAATTCTGCCCTGTCCATCCCAGTTTGGCCCGCTGGAGCAGACGTCCTCCTTCCAAAAGCTGCAAGATGGTGATCATGTTTGTCCCTCTTAGCTTCGTCCATGTGCCTCACATCAGACGGTTTCGAGCCTTGCCTGTTCTTAATAACAAACGCCATAGTCCTGTTTACTGAGTGCTTACGAGGTGGCAGTCGCTATGCGAAGCGCTTTACACTTGTTGAGCTCAGACTCATCACGATCTTGTGAATCCCATCTAAGGTGAAGACACTCAGGCTTGGGGAAGCCACCTCCGTTTCCCTAAGTCTTACGGTTGTTAAGTGGCTGGATAGTCTGGTTTTCTGTGATTCCAAAGTCCTCTTTTTTTCCCCACTCTTTTAAAATTGTGGCGAAATAAACATAAAGTTTACCTACCTTAACCATTTTAAGTGTACAGTTTGGTGCTATTATGAGCATTCATAATATCGTGTAACCATCACACCATACAATACAGAACTCTTCTCATAGAACTGAAACTCTAACCACTCAATAATGAACTCCACATCCCAGTGCTCTGCCCGCTCCAAACCCTGCAACTGGTAACCAGCCTCCTACTTTGTGTCCCTGTAACTTCGACTACTCTAGTGACTCGTATAAGTGGAATCGTACAGGATTTGTGTTTTTGTGGCTGCTTATTTCACTGAGCAGAATGTCCTCAAGGTTCATCCCTGTTGTAACAGGTGTCAGAACGTCCTTCCTTTTTTTTTTTTTTTTTTAAAGATTTTATTTATTTATTTGACAGAGAGAGACACAGCGAGAGAGGGAACACAAACAGGGGGAGTGGGAGAGGGAGAAGCAGGCTTTCCACGGAGCAGGGAGCCCGATGTGGGGCTCGATCCCATGATTCTGGGATCACGACCTGGGCCGAAGGCAGACGCTTAATGACTGAGCCACCCAGGCGCCCAGAACATCCTTCCTTTTTAAGACTAATATTCCATTGTCTGTACATGACATGGTTGGCTTATCCATTTACCCCTGGATGGACCCTTGGGTTGCTTCCACATTTTAGCTAACGTGAATGACACTGCTCTAAACATGGGTGTACAAGTATTTCTTTGAGACCTTGCTTTCAATGATTTTGGGTTCCCAGAAATGGAGTTGCTGGATCAAATGGTAATTCCATTTTTAAGTTTTTGAGGAATCATCATCCTGCTTTCTGTGGCAGCTGTACCATTTTACATTCCCACCAACTGTGCACAGAGTTCCAATTTCTCCACATCCTGGGCAGCACTTGTTATTTCTTTTTCTTTCTTTTCTTTTCTTTTTTTGGTGATTCTAATGGGTGTAAGGTGGTATCTCAATGTAGTTTTGATTCGCATTCCCCTAATGATTAGTCATGCTGAGCATCTTTTCATGTGCTTATCGGCCATTTGCAGATCTTCCTTGTAGAAATGCATAGTCCTCCATGTGAAGATCCCAAACAGAATCTTTTCCCGGGTTGCCCTCCTCGAACACACTTGAGTTTGGCAGCATCCCTCTAAAAAAGAGATGCCCAGAGGAACACGGAAGCCCGGCTTGCAGTATGGTGGCTCCAGTTGTTGGACTGGGAGATTCTCTTAGCTTTTCTCAGAGCCAGAAGATACCTTTGTCCAAGACTCAACTTGCAGTCAGTGAAAGCCTCCAGGCCCTTGAAAGTTGCCTTGAACTGGTGTTAAGCCAGCTCTCTTGTTTTGAATCAGAGGTCATTTGGCCATGTTTCAGCCTACTGTTCTATCACAGGGTCTCTCGACCTTGGCACTGTGACATTTGGGGCTGGATAGTTCTTTTTTACAAAGGGGTTGTCCCGTGCACTGTGGGAAGCTCAGCAGTAACTCTGGCTTCTGCCTGCTCAAAGCTGATTGTACCCCCTCCCAAATGTTCTAGATGTTGCCAGATGTCATGTGGGGGGCAATATCACCCCTGGTTGAGAACCGCTGTTCTAGTATACTTCGGACATCTAAAGATGGGTGACTTGTTTTTTATTATGTGGGGACATCCAAGATTTTCCAGGAATGAATAATGTTTCTTTAAAATCTCTGTTCTTTCCATGAATCCAGACAACTAGAGAAAGAGGTGGACATAATGAACTGGGAAAGAGACAGGGTCAGGAACTGAGAAGAACACATCAAATAGATTTGCCATATATCTGACGCGGACAGCGGACAACCAAATGCAGAGTGAATGCTTGGATTCTATTACACGGGATGATAAAGTCCACGAATCAAATGTTTATTTCCTTGCAGCAAAAATGAAATTATTCATTTCATTCTCCTACCAGCACGCATGACTAGCTCTGGACAAATATAAACAGGTCTGGTGATGAATGGTTTAAGAGGCTCACCATGGACCACCATGGAGCATTAGTTCTCTAAACAGATGAATATACAAGGTCCTCGTGGACATCACGGGGGACCCAAGGATGATTGAGACACAAGTCCTGGGCTGAGGCAGGTTTTCCCAAATGCAGCACATGCAGGATGCTCGGTGTGGGAGATGTGAGGTGTGTGAGGGTAAAGTTGGGTGAGCAGTATGGATCAAAGGGGGATTTCTGGCGAACTCTCTTCGACTGGAAGAGAGAAAAGGACAGCAGCTAGTGTATTAGGCTTCTGTGGCTGTTCTAACAAATTACCACAAACCTAGTGACTTAAAACAACACAGATTTATTATCTTAGTGTTCTGGAGGCCAGAGTCTAAAATCAAGGTGTGGGCAGGGCTGCAATCCTTCTGGAGCCTCTAGGGGAGCATCTATTTCGGTGCCTTTCATGGCACCCAGAGGTGCACATGTTCCTTTTTTCATGGTCTCTTTCTTGCATGACCCCAATCTCTCATCACATCTTCTCCAGCTCTGATCCTCATGCCTCCCCCTTCTGAGGATCCTTATGATTATGTTGCCCCCACCCCCCACCGCCGGCTGGTCCAGGGTGGATTTACAGCTCAAGAGCCCTAATTTAGTCACAGCACAGAGTTTCTCTTTACCCTGGAAGGTCACACATTTGCAGGTTCCAGGGACTGGAATGTGGGCATCTTCAGGGGCTTGGGAGCATATTCATCATAGCGTGGTTAGCAGGAAGAGAAGGCCTGAAGGCTATGAATTCACAAAGAATGTGGCTAGGAATATGGCACGTTCTTGTTAAAATATAGACTGACTGATCCACTGAATGGGTGGATAAATGTCTGCTAGCCTTCCTTAGTCCTTAAGGGCACAAGCCCCAAATTGGAAGAAACAGAAAATGTTTGCTAAGATATTAGAAGAGGCACTGGCTCGGAGAGGCTCTTCCTTAGCTGCGTGATTCCCAACAAATGTGTGTAACCTCTTGTCCTCAGCCGCATTTTCTGCAAAGTGGGGACAGTAGGCCCTGTCTTAGCGTTGCTGGTAAGATGAAATGATGCAACACGCGGAAAAATGCCTGGCACTTAGTAGCTGCTCAGTAAAGCTTAATTCTGTTTTCCTTCAGCTTTCCATCTGATATCATTGCTTTTCTTTTCAAGTCATAAATTAAAAAAAAAACAACCCTAGTCTTGTAGTTTATTTTCCTGGTGACTCCTAGAGGCAGGTACAGTGACCACGGGATGACATGTTGAAAGCACAAAAGACAGAAAGCCTCAAAGTGCATTGAAATGTTCAGTTCATTTACCAGCCTAGAACGATCACCTCAATAACCTCAAATTCCATCCTCATAGTCTGTTTAAGAATCAGGAAAGTGAATAGTTTAGAAACCTAGTGAAAATGCACAAGGCCGCATGTAACTTGAAGGTGGGGGAGCTTTAGTTTCACAGCGAAGTCATCAGATGATGACAGAAAAATCCAGACGTTTCCAAATTAAGGCTGGCCCTTCTAGAAAGTTCAGACCCAGGAAGCACAGGCATCAGCCATGTGCTGGAGGCCAGCTTTGATGGCGCATAACAAACAGCGTGATTTCACTCACACAGTGAAACTATTTTCCCCGAAATTGGACCCTTATTACTAAGTTAATAGAAAAAAATTCCAATTGAACTTCGGAAGATTTTTTTTTTGCTATTACAGTAACATTAAAGATTTCAATTTGGTGAAAAGTGAGGACTGAAGCCTTTCAACAATTTTCCAACGGAGCTTAAATTCAATTTTAAGAAGAGTCACTCTGTAATTTCCAGGGAAGGGGTACTTAATCCCTGGAAACGCACCGAGGGAGAAGCACCGCGGTCCCCTGCATCGGGGCATGGAGTGGTGGGGTCGTGGTGGGCTGGGTCGTGGAATGAGTCCCCAGCCGGTGCGGGAACAGCACGTGCCCCATTGAGTTCACACGCGGGGCACCCTAACCTGTCCTTCCTAGGACATGAGTCTCTGCTTGGAATTGGCTTGTTCCATGGGATTTGAAGAACTATCTGAGTATTCCTATTCTGGCCTTAAGGTGAGGATGACAGTGCATTTTATTATACCATTTGGGGTAATCATTGTTATTTTTGTTCATTATACCGGTTGTCTTAACAGCCTAACAGCAGCGGATTAAAAACTCCACCTAAGAGAAAACGTTTGAGACACACATCTATCCCTTCACTCGCTCAAGGCGCTTTTATTCCTCCAGACCGCACTGGAAATCAGCTGCAGGTGCACGAGGCAACACACTCTCTACCCCTTCCCCGAACACTTCTGAACCGCAACCCAGGTGAGCGATGTGTATGCTGTGAGATCTGGGGGAAGGGTCCTTGTCATTTTTTTTTTTTTTTTTAAGATGCCAGGAAATGTCTTTATAGGACTTATGGAGGAGTAAGACTTTTTCATTTCTCCTTGTAAAGAAAAGTGCTGTCTGCAGGGTAATCTAGATGGAGTTTTCGATAATGTATTTTGTGCAGCTGAATGGATGTTATGACAGCCAAACAGGATGCGTCCCAGGCGACAAGTGCTCGTTTGAGCCCATGATGGGCTCAGGGGCCTGGTGGTCTAGGACCGTGTTCGTGTTCCTCTAAGACTAGAAAAGGAACACAGTGCCTCTGGGCATATCTGCAGAGAGAAAAAGGAGCTTCCTTACAGTGTCCTTGTTTCCTGCTTCTTTAAAAAGTTATTTTTCAGTTTATAAAAGCGGTACGTTCAGTATAGAGAACTTGACAATACAAAAAAAGAGTGAGAAGAAAAAAAAAAAAGAAAAATCGTCAATATGTCCAGGAACCCGAGAGAATCACTCCCAACCTTGTGGGATATTTTATTCAGGAGCCTCTCTACATGGGATTTAAATAATTGGGATCATATAGTTGGCCAACTTTGATATCCCACTTTTTCCACTTCACTTTATATCAGGAACAAGTTCCCCTGGCTTAAAAAATTCTTACAAAACCTGGTTTTAATGACTGCACACTAGTCCATCATGTGGCTTGACCCATTATTTATTTGCCCAGCCTCCTATTGTGGGACACTCAGTCTGTTCCCCAACTTTCTGCTGTCATAAATAAGGCTCCAGTGAAGAACTCTGCATGTAGATCTCTGCTTCCTAGTACCTAAGACTGACACCATTTCTGATTATTTCGTTGAGATAAATTCCTAGGAGTGGAATTACTTGTATCCGAGACTATGACTGTTGGAAAAAGGTTGATACATAATGCAACACGTCTTTCAGAACTGTGTACCAATTTGCCTTCCTCGCCTTCACTCTGTTTTAAAATCACTTCTCGACACAGTGCATTTTCTTGTTGCAGGGACCTGGCAAAGAGGTGGGCGAATCGGGCAGGAAAGCTCTTATCAGCCTCGTCATTGGAATCCTGGAGACGCAGGCTCTGAGGTCTGGGGGGATGGGCTGGGAAACACTGCCCATTATTCAGAAGGTCACGGGCGCGGCTCTCATGAGCTGCCCCTCATCCCTGCCTCAGACTCACGTGCATCCCACACTAATGTGGTGGTGAGCTGTTTTTATTCGGGAATATGTGTGGCTTGAATCAGTGCTGCTGGTGCTGGCCTGAAGGGGCCGGGTTCCTTGCTACCTCTCTGCACCTCCCAGGCTCTGTGCTCGGAAAGCCTCTCCTCTCCAGGGGGCCACCCCTCCATTCTGGAGTTAATTCTTAAGACTTAGCCCAAGGGAAGGCGGATGGGGACCATCACTGGGTGAAAGATCCAGAGTACGTGGTTTGCCCTTGAGCATCTCCTGGCCCACTTGATTTTCCACCTGTGTGTCCAGGTAGGCTGTATTTCTCAGCTTGCCCTGTGGCTAGGGTGGGGTCTTAATGTCATTTCTGGATCTAGTCACAAAGCCCCTGGAACAGCCTCTTCCTTCTCTGTGAACAGTGACTCCGTAGGTCACACACAGAAGGGGCAGCTTCCCAAGATGGAGGAGCCAAGGAGCCTGGATCCTCGAATGATGCTGGGGAGCAGAGCCATCTGCCTCCACCCCTTTCCCATCACTGGCAATGAGTGATATGAGTGCACAGTAAATTTCAGTGTTAAGCTGTTGAGACAGGGGGGTTGTCTCCTACAGCACCTAGTATTATGTATCCTTGCTAGGACTCTCACTGACAATTTCCGTCTAATTGTGTGCGTGCGTGCTGAAAGTTATGCTAAGTTATGCATGAAGGCGAAGCCCCCACTGGGGTTGGGAGTGGGTGGGGAGGGACGGCTTGGAGGACGAGGTTTTGTTAGCAATGATTCTTGAAGGATTACAGTCATAGTTAATATGCACTGGTTCCTACTGCTTTCCAGATGTGCCGTAGAGCTTTGCCAGATCAGCCTATTTAATCCTTCCGATGACGCTAGGTATTATCTCCTTTTACATCTGGAGAGAATGAGGCCAGCAGAGGCCAAGCAACTTGCCCAAAGCCCCACAACTCTTGGAGGCAGAGCTGGATATCGAATCCTGAACTCGAGAGCACGACCCTGACCACTACGTCCCGGCGGGGTTCAGCCGTGTGGCAGATACTTAGAGTGAGACCCCGGGAAGCCACCTGCGTGAAGGCACAGGGAAGGGGAGACGGTGCAGAATACTTAGCGTCACAGACGGCAGGGGCGCTGGGCATGATGGGCCTGACCGTGGAGAGCTCTGGCGGGTTCTGAGGGAGTGGCCAGGGTGGGGGGCGGGTTTTAAGGGGTGGCGCTCAGGGCGCCCATCCGAGCACGCAGACACAGGAGAACGGGACACATGAGAGAGCCACCAGGTGTTGGTGAATCCACGCAAGGGGTCTGGACGGTCTCGTGTTAGCTTAAACATGTGCCCTCAAAGGCCTGTGCCCAACCCTGTGGGGAAAACAGCTGCACGCGGGGCTTGGCCTGCACCCCGCGGTGGTCTCTATGGTTGCACACAAGACGCACTCCCTGGATCATGTCACCTGAACAAGCTGATGAGTGAAACACGCAAATACGTCATTTAGAGAAGAAACGTATCTGAGGCACTGCACCCATCATCAGACTTCTTTATGTAGCCCCCTCCCCTGCCCTGGTCACCTGTCCCCTTGCCTCTTCTGTTCCCAGACATCCTGACACTGAGGGCCTCCTCACCCTTCCAGCGACTGAGGCCTTCCACTCTGGCTCAGTAACTGCAGCCATCACAGAATTAAGTAATGACAAAGTGAGTTATTATCCCGCCCGGCTTCAGCTGGGGAGGGAACCTGCAGCTGGGACACCTCTCTGTTGGAGGCTCACACGACTGTCTAGGCAGTGACATGAAAAATGTTCCCTATAATTCGCCAGCTCACAGCCATGCATCCTCAGTCCTGACGCCACACTTTGTGGGGAACAGTGTGGTTTTGTTGAGAAGGGGAAGAGGTGCAGTTAGATTCCTCTTAAATGTTACATTCATCCTTGTTAATCAAAGATTAGTACCTCTTAAAAAAAAATAAACACAGCTCAGGTCCCCAGGAAGCTGATAGCAGATCCCACGGCCGGTTTAATTTCACAAAACGGGCCTCTCTGCCTCTTGAGTGTGGAATTAACACAATGAAATACAATGGCAGCCATATCTAGGAGGGTGGGATTAAAGGTGACTTAATTTGCTTCTTTATTCTGCTCTGTGTTCGTGAATTTTTCTACAATGAGCATGCGTTGCTCATTAAAAGGCATTTAAATAACTAAAAACAGGAAATTCGAGACTATACTCTAAAAACCTGGAAACAAAAGAAGTAGAGGGAGGGAAGTAGAGGGAAATAGAGGGAGACTTTGCCCTACTCTCATTCCACTCCCCAGAAGGAACCCCTATAATTGGTTGGATGTCTGTCCTTCCAGATAACTTCCTGAGCATTTTCCATTTATTCCCGTAACACCTATCAGATTTGGAAGCAACCTTTTGTTTCCTTCCTTATTTTCTGACCATTCCCCGACAGGAAGGCCTTGTTTGCCTGGTTCTGCTCCAATAACAGTGCCCAGCACACAGTAGGTGCTCATTAAACAATTGCTGAAGCAGCTGAAGGATGGGAAAGGCTGGATGGGAGGAGGAATGCTGTTAAAACCACCAGCGCCTTCCGGGGGGCGGGGGGCCCTCTTGGTCTTCGGACGTGTTTCCATATGCTAGAGGTGAGCCTGAAGCCCCCTGGGGGCGGGAGCTGGAGAGAACTGAGTTGCTCTGCAGAAGGTCCCTGTTTTCGCTTTCGAGAAAGAAGAGTGACGCAGGCAATGACATGGGCGAATCGCAAAATAACTGTGCTAAGTAAAAGATGCCAGACAAAAAAGAGTACGTATCCTAGGATCCAATTTATACCAAACTCTAGAAAACGTGCACTCCTCCATAGGGACACGGCGCCGATCTGCGGACACCTGAGGGTGAGGGTGAGTGGCGGGAGGGAGGATCACAGATCACAGAGGCGCACGTCTGGGGATGCTGGGGGGGTGCACTCCCTCGGGTCATAGTTTCATGGGTGTGTACGTTTCATCATAACTTATCATATGATACACTTGAAAAATGTGCAGTTGATTGCACGTCTGCCGCACCTCCATATGGGCTGAGGTTGGGGTGCTTTTGGGGACGTGTCCTGCAAAAAAGACAGAGGGAAGGGGCAGTGAGAAGTATCTGCAGTCGAGGGCTGTGGGGGTTCAGACTGAAGCAATTTTAGGTCATGTCACGGCCTCCCCCTCACACCTCCAACATCCTCGAATTCTGCTGGTGACGGTGAACGTGCACATGCAGGCGTGTGTGTGTGTGCACATGCGTATGGCCGGGTGGGGGAGAGGGACTGAGCAAAAGGGCAAAGTGGAACGCAGCCGACTGGCACGCACAGGATGGGGAGACAAAGAGGAAGCAGAAGGAACTTGTCAGGAGTGGAAACCGGGAGCCACTAAGGGGGGCCTCTTTCTCCAGCCCTCCGGAATTTGCACGAATCCTAGGGAAGCCTCAGGTCTGCTTCAGGGCACGGAATCAGGATTTATCACAAGCTTGTTTAAGTCTCCAGGGCAGGTGGATCCCAGCTGACACCTGGATGCGGCCCCCACACTCAGTGGCTGCTTATTGAACAAATATAGGAATATTATTCTGATTTATTGTCAGAGTAACAACGCTGCCATATTGAGTATTGACAACAGGATGTCGGATGAAGACAGATGGACTGTCACTGGGCCTTAGATCACCTTGCATCTGGCTGGCACGTTTCACAACGCCCGTGTCCTGGAGTCACGCACTTAGCAAAGGTTGGTTGATGGCTCGCTATGGGGCAGGCACCGTGCCAGAAGTCGAGGAGAAAAGAGTACACGTGACCCAGGCCTTCCTCAAAGGGCTCACGGTGCACAGAAGAACACAGAGACCCCAACACACAGGAAGGGACCTACTGTAGGGATTGGCAAACTATGGTCCCTAGGCCAAATCTGGCCCTCTGCCTGCTTGTGTAAATAAAGTTTTACTGGAACACAGCCACGCCTATTGGTTGATGGGGCAGTTTTCAAATGGTAACAGCAGAGTTGAGTAGTTGAGACTGAGACTGTATGACCCAGAAAGCCTCCATTCCTTATCATCTGACCCTTTATGGGAAGAGTTTGCTGACTTCTGCTCTAATAGAAGCTGTTACGGAAGCAACAAGTCACTGGCCCCATTTGCTATCAAAGCAGCTCTCTGTGTTCTAAGCGAGTGGGCTCAGTGGGATAAGAGTCTTCCCGGTACTACCTTCTTGGTCCAGGGAGAAGTTGAATGGCTTGCAAAGAAGAACCGAGATACAGATGTTCTGCCCATCTTATGAGCTTTCCGAGGTAGTGGTACTGTGAACACTCAGGCAGCACCATCCCTGTGCCCCTACCCCTCACCCCCCACCCCAAGGTGGTCATGAACCTGCCACCAGGGGGTTCAGCAGAGCCCAGACACCTGGCCTGGGGCACTGGGAGAGAGGGGAGCATCTTTTATTTTATTTTATTTTCTCAAGCCCAAAGAGGAGGGTCACACCAAAGAGGAGCATCAAATATAATTAAATAAAAATATTGAATTAGCGCTCATTCACACTGTTTATTAGAGTCAGACCCTGATGGAAATCCCTTTCTAGATTTTGCAAAGAGGAATTAAATATGAACCCCTGAGTAGGATTCACTATAGTCTAAAGCCTGCTTAAAAACTGGCTTTGAAAATCACTGCTTGTTTCCAATTATTTCATGAATTAAACAAAAATTTGTGGACTGCCCATCATGTGTCAGGCAATGTTCAAGGCTGATGTGGCCCATGGGTCCAAGGGGCCCAGAGCCTAGGGAGAGGGGAGACAGGCAGCGAACGTGCAGGCAGGCAGGTGCCGTCCATCCTCACTACCCCCTGGTCTAGGCACAGTGAGCACTGAAGGAGTGACACCAGCCACTGCTCCTGGGCCAGACAAGGGGTTAGGTCCCTGCGAGCCTCTGGTCACCTTTTTGTCAACTAACCCATACATCGCCTTATTTTATGTGTGCTTCTGTTTAAAGACACCATGTGTAACAGACATGGTTGATCACGAACACTGAATGCATGGCCAGCAGCGCTCTAACTCGGGCCTGAAGGCAGCTCCTCTACACCCTGTCCTCTCCGTGAGGCCCATCCTGGCCGCCTTGCATGGAGGAGCACCAGACGGCACGACTCCGGGGGCCACCGGCGACAGCAACATCACCATCCAAAAGCACGAGGATGCAAAAAACGTGGCACCAGACAGACCTTGAAAGCACGCTGCTTTACTGTGCAAGGGCTGAGACAAGAAGGCCGAGCATGGCCTCTTTGGACCTCAGCTAGAAACGTGCGTGGCGGGCGGCTCAAATTTGCCTCAAAATTACCTCGAAAATATGGCAAGTACTTTGGGGTTACAAATAAATTTTAGCATGTTGCATTTGCAAATATAGCAGGTGTGAATAATGAGGGTCGGTGTGATTCGAGGCAGGGAGAATGATTTCTGTACAGTTCCCGAGGGGGGAAAACCCTGCGGGAGGGCCACGTGGTTGGAGCGGAGAGAGCCAGGACAGAGAGAGAGGAGAGAGAGGGAGAAGCCATCAGAGACCAGACCAGCAGGAGAATACTGCGTGGACAGAGCAAGAGGAGGAGGCCAGCTTGGAAGAGGGAGGCCGGTGGGGACAATTACTACTGTCTAGCTGAACAGGGGTGTGGATGAGACCAAGTGTGCAGAGTGGAGTCCCGAGAATGCAGAGACTGAAGATGTCATCGCTAAGACTAGTGGGTGCACCTTCCCAGTAACGAGACAATCTATGTGTTAAGTATTTGTTTGCTTTGTGAGCTGGAGAGGTTTAATTTTTAGACAGTAAGGGTAAAATATCTTACAGTAATCACTCGCCCATAGATGGTCTTTCCAGCAGCCCAGAGAACAACTCATTTGTGGGCGTCCCATGAAGGAAACTCAGAAGGTTGCCGGTGGGGGCCCTAAGAGCCATTTTTTTTTCAGCTCTTCTCTCTCTACTGGGTCCTCTGGTCCTCCCATCCCTACATATTTTAAAAGAAGCCCCAGACACGAAGAATTCAAGTGGAGAACAGAGACGAAACTGACCCTCTGAACACCAACCCTCAGCTTAGCTGATGAAATAAAGATCCTACTTGGAATAGAATTTTAAAGACATTTTATGGGATCTTAAAGAGGCTGTACGTTCCACTGGGGGCAGACTTTTTTTTTTTTTAAATGATGGTTTCTCCTTTCTCAAAATGAAAGAAATAATTTAAAGTCTTGGGCATAAACATATCTGAGTTAGAATTCCATCCCCTTCACTCACTGACTTTTTGACCCTGAGCCTCTCTGGGTCCCTCGCTTCCACTTCCATAAGATGGGGACGACCACACCCGCTTCTGGAGCATCCAGCGTGGGAATGAGATCACGCACCATCGGATTTCTAGACTTCTCACATTTGCCTTTCCTATTTCATTATGTTTTATTCACGTTTATGGTTCCTATTCTTTTCCCCTAATTATTTTAAACATGATTTTATGGCCTACTTTATTTTTATTTTTTTTTTCAGTCCACAGATTTCTCTTGCTTTCCTTTGGAGTCCAGCAATGGATTCCAGGGGTGAGGAGGGTTATGCTTCTCCTGTCATTTCTCACTCTTGTACACAGGGCGTCTACTTTTGCCCATGCCACCAGGATG
The DNA here is from genome assembly GCF_011800145.1 of Mirounga leonina. Lineage (NCBI taxonomy): Eukaryota > Metazoa > Chordata > Mammalia > Carnivora > Phocidae > Mirounga > Mirounga leonina. The sequence goes on from NW_023270469.1 coordinate 4,924,118, forward strand.
CATGATCAGGCCTGGCACAAAAGGTCTCCATGCAGCCTAGTGTTTGGCTGAACACACATTCACACCTGCTCCTGAGCCACAGAGTCAGGGAGCATTTCTGATCCCATCCTTTAAATTTACAGAGGAAATGGGCCCAAAGTGGCAAAGTGGCCTTCATAGTCTGTGCTCCTATCATATCAGAGCTGGCAGCAAAAGGAAAAATCAGCATCCCGATCCTACTTATAAATTTGGTATTTTGTTCAGCATGAAGTTTTGTATTAATTTTGACATGAAAAATATCGTATAAGAAGACTGTCTTGATGGCTGAGTTTTCTGGCGCTCCCTGAAAGGGTTCGCCCCAGAGGAATGCGTCGCTCACACCCGCGCCCCCCACCGTTCTGAGAGCTCCCAGAGCTCCACAGTCCTCCTCCAGAGACACTCCTGGCCGAGTGTCCACTCCATCCTGGGCCCAGGGAAGTCGTGCCTGTGTCGACTCTGGCTCTGAGGTGCTGAGGTCCGGCCGCCCAGGTGAGAGTGCATGTTGTACCTAATGGCGGGTGGCTCACTTACTCCCAGGAGGCGGTGCCTCGTGGAGGATGCGCCAGGCGGGGCCGCCCCTGGGCCTCCTTTCCTCTCTGCCTTCGCTCCCCACTTTGGGGATCTCGAAGACTCGGGGAATTAAATCCCATCTGAATGTGGTTAGCACATCCCCAGCTGCCATCACCTCCTAGATACACTCAGCATGGCCTGCTTCTCACTGCTTGCACAGCTTCTGCCAAGTCCAAAGCCGTGCCACCTCCCACCTGGCTTATCGCAGGACCTTCCCCACTGGTCTGTGAGGTCTCCCCTCCCCTCTTCTAAAACCACCAGTGTTTAACTTCCTGCCTTATTCAGAGTAAGGTGTTAGCCCCCGAGCCCCTCTGGTCTCATCTCTCCCCATCCCTCACTCACTCTGCACCAGCTGCAATGACCCCAGCCCCGCCCCCGCATCTCACACCTGTGCACACCCTGCCTCAGGGCCTTTGCACTTCTTTTTTCCACCCGCTGCTTGGACCACTCTTGCCCAGCTGTCTGCAACGTGCGCCCCTGCTTCCTTCAGTTTGCTACCTAAATGCCGTTCCAGCAGTGAGGGCTTCCCTGACCCCCTATCTAGAGTTTCAGACCCCTCCCCTTCTTTCTCTTCCTTTGCACCGATCACCCACTACTATGCTATTTATTTACTTTCTTGTTAGCTTTCTCTCTGCCCCACTGGCATATAATCGTCATGAGGACAGATACTTTTTTTTTTTAACTGTTTCTGCTGCTGCTGTATCCCCCGTGCCTAGGAAAAGGCCGGCATGTTGTAAGTGCTCATTCCAGGCCTGTGGGATGAATGAATGAGTCGGCGATAAGAGCTGGCCTATCCCATCCTAACCCTAGTCCAGATCCACACACGCAGCCCTCAGGCAGGGAAGCAAGGCTGGGTAGAGCCGACTCCACGGGGTCTGTTCTTACCCTGTTAGCGTACACAAGGGGACCCCGAATTAAACTCTGTGGGAGACCTGTGGTTCAAAGCCTCATCACTTGAAAATGCAAACTGCAAGACTCCTCTGGGGCACAAACTGGGAGCTACTGCTGAAACACAAGTCTTGAATTAGTTACGGGGCCTACTGCCTCCGGTTCTTTACCTGTGTAAGCACTAAGGCCATGGTGAGCCCTTCGGGAGTCCCCTAGATGCGCTCGGCGGCGGCCTGGTGTTGGTGACTGACTAAGCGGGGCAGTAAGATAAACCAGCTATTCTCCCTAGTCGACTGACCTCTCTTGCCATCCTGAAATGTGCGGCTTTCTCCATCAATACGGCACTGGTAGCTTCTGCAGCAACCTTGGTCTATTTCAAAGGCCTTTATTAAAATTAAAAAAAATAAATAAATAAAAAAACAAACACCCAGCTAAGCAGATTTAGCAGCTTAGAAAAAACAGTGGGTGAGAAACGGTATTAGCGTTTGTCAATATTTCCTATGTTGGCTCCGAGAATTAATTTCTCAGGCTGACAAGAATGACCATCATGATTATATTCAAATATAACCAATTTGAAAAACCATGCTTTCAGTAATGAGAATCTGGCCCATGGCAAATTTACAACAACATGTGTAGAGGGATGTTAAAAAGGTGGCTGGATTATAAAATAACCTTTCAACTGTTGGTCCAAATGGTCAGCTCTTTCATATTAACCAAACCGAGTGCCTCTAATTGAGGTTAATAATGGAAATCTCCCATCTCTGGACCATCATAAAAGCCAGAATTCTATTTTTAGCCACTGAAGATGTTAAATCGTTAAAAATTCAGTTGTTTAATTTATTAGACCTTGTTTCCCCCTGGCATCTTCCTAACAGAAAATCTGACCACTAAAAATAAGAGTCAGCTGTGCTAATATATTTACATAAATAATTAAAAACTCTATAGCAAAGCAGGCGATAAAATGTATTGCCACCATAAACTTCAATGGAAGAACATCACTTTAATTAAAAGCTACAAAGGCACCACTGTAAACAATTCCTTTATATTTCAAGCTCTGTGTTTGTTGACTCGGGAAAGAAATAATTCATTCAACAAAGCAAAACAGAAAGGACCTCACCCCAAATCCTGTTATTGAGGTCAGTAACCACATTTAATTAAGATGAAGTGTTAATAATATATTTTAGTAGAGGGAGTCTCTTCTCTTAATTTCCCCAGGTAGAAATGTTATTATTTAGCCTTTAACTTCTGATTAAAATTTAACAGGTGGGAGTCACCCCAAATTAAACGCTTAAATCTGGTTTTGGAATCTGTTCTTTTTAAAACAAGGAGTCTGAAATCCCCCCTTTCCCTCCCCATAAATGGGAGGCTACTATACACTTTGAGCCTCTGTGTTCCCGAGAATGCAAGTGATGACAAAATCCCAACTTTCAAGCAGATTGATTTTCGACATCTACTTCTAAAGATCTTAGAAGATACAGAACTGTCCCATAGATGGCCCGTGATTTTCACTTCATTTCCCCTCATTTCTGTGATTTTTCTCTGAATGGTCCCCAACATTAAACAAGGTGTTAAAAGGACTTGATGACTCACAGGAAGACCAGCAAAATCTGAAACTGGGCCTTTTAACAAATCTTGGGGGGCTGGATTTTCATCACTCTATGTTGTACCTTTCATCAGCTTGAGGAATGAATTCCGCCTCAGAGCTAAAAGGCCTCCACGTCCAAAAGAGGGAGAAGAAGGGAAATGACTTTCAAAAGACCCAAAGAACTCAGGACAAAGTGGGCTGCAGTTTTCAGAGACATGAGGATCGAATGCGGATCTGATTCAGATATTCTGTGTTTAAAGCATAGGCTTGGTGTGGATCAAGGCGCGGGAAGAAGAGCCGGTTGACGGACATGGCTCTTTACTGTGACCCTCGTGGACCTGGGAAGCCCCCTCCGAGGCCTGTCTGTCCTGCTCAGGCGTCACTCCTGGGATTGGTTTAAAACAAGGCCACATGCTGATGTTGTCGTGGTTGGTAGACATTACTCAGTGTTGGAAGGTGAAAGATAACAGTAGTGCCGATAAAGCATATCTGCTTATACACAAACATGTTTACACACAGACACCTCCAACCCAGCTGCATTAATTCATGCCATGCCTACTAACTGAGCATTTCCATCTGCCTAGCCCAGGCCGGGCTGGGGCTATTTCAAGAACTCCCAGCCCGAGTCTTCTTTGTCTCTGGTGGCCTCATACCAAGTCCTAGTAAATATCCTGCCCTAGTAAATACCCACATTGCACATAACATTTTTTTTTTCCCGTAAAATTTTTGAAGTCATGTTTATACTTAGGCCTTTGGCATTATTCAGCTACCAGGAATATTTCATTAATGATCCCCTAGGATTTCTCTAGAGCAGACTCAGATGTTCTTGCAAGGTCGGATCTACAAATGGCTTGCAAAGGTATAGACAGCTTCACAAATTTTAAAGTTAACCTGATACAGTTGTCATGATGCTATCTCGGATGCTCGATATTTATTCATTTCAATTTTGCTGTTTCCTTTTCAAATTGTGGCGACAACAGATTATGTGTTCAGGTCCCTGACATTTTGTAGGCCCCCTGGAGAATCTGAAGGTCCGCATGCTGGGCCTCAAGTGCTTAATTCTGTAATAGTACTGATGTGGCCCCCTGCGGCTTCATCAGGGAGGGATGGCTACCCTCCCCCCTTAAAGCCTGGGTTTGGTGAGAAGATGGAGGATTAGGTTGGGAATGACAGAAAGGCGTGAGGAGGGTAGTGCTAGATGTCCAGAAAGCCCGGGGAGCACAGTTCCGAGGTCAGAGCAGCCTTCCCGCAGGGGCAGAGGTGATGCCCAGCCCACCTCAGTGGGACACGCAGGGGTGGGCGCCAGCAAAGCTCCGGGACTCTCAGCAGACCTCCCCACACTTGTGCACGCTCCCCTTCCACAAAGGAGGGCTCAGAGAGGCTCCACGAGGCTCTGCTTTCCTCATCAGCAAAAAGGGAGACCAACGATGTGTCGTTTGCAGGGCTGTGAGAAATAAATGACTCTGGTGAAGGGGTTTTTGGTGCACTTGGATATAAACACGGAGGGCGCTCAGTCCCGGTACCAGCAAGCTTGCTGCCCTCGTTCTCAAACCCATGTCTCCAGGGGGCTGTGGAGATGGCTGCCTGTTTGGGCTGGCAGCCGGGTCCTAGGAGGCAGAGAGCCGCAAAGAGGCACGGGGAGAGCGGGGTTGACTAGCGAGACCACAACGATGCTTGAAAACCAATTCTGCCTCCTGGCTCTTTGTCCCCAGCGAGGGACCACTGGTTCTTACTTCCCAAGGAAAGCATGTATTTCCTTCCTTCCTTGCCCTCCGGCCCCCCGCCTTCTTTCTGGGGCACATGCTCTTGCTCTCAGGACTGCAAGCTCCCCGGAGGTTGCAGGCAGGGACCCTTTCTTTCACTCATGAATACCCAGGGCCTCGCGGTGTCACCGGGCTCTAAATGAATACTGTTAAACTTAGTAACTGAATGAATGGATAACTATAATCCTTGTGCTTTTTTTCTCAAGCATTTGGTCTTTAGCAACATGATTATCTATTACTTTGTGCAGAAATCTAATATCATGGCATGTTTCATCATTTTAAATTTACCCTGTGGTTTTTTGTTATGTAGAAAAGCTCAATCCCCAAAAGTTTCCACTGCAGCTAGATGTTCTAACGTCTAGTGACCTCACTACATCCTCTCTTCCCTTCTATTTTTTTTAAAGACTTTATTTATTTGACAGAGAGAGAGACAGCGAGAGCAGGAACACAAGCAGGGGGAGTGGGAGAGGGAGAAGCAGGCTTCCCGCAGAGCAGGGAGCCCGATGCGGGGCTCAATCCCCGGAGCCCGGGATCATGACCTGAGCTGAAGGCAGACACTTAACAACTGAGCCACCCAGGCACCCCTCTCTTCCCTTCTTAATTCGAAAAAATCCCAGTTTTAGAAGCTGGTTTCTACCCAACTAAATGACCATATGGTCCAGTATCCCTTGGAGTTAGGTGTGGTCATGTGACTAATTTTGGCCAATGAGATTTAAATAGAAACGGGGCTGACTTCCAGGAAGTTTCCTTAAAAGACAGGAGACCCGATGCCTTTCTTCCCCTCTTTCCCATCTCACTGTCTGGAATGCAGACACGAAGGTTGGAGCACCAGCAGCCCTCACAGCCCATGAGGAAGGGGATGCCAGCCTGGAGGTGGGCGAATGGTGAGCAGGAAGGAGCCTGGGTCCTTGACAGCTCTGTGGGACCACCGCACAAGCCCTGGACATTGCCATGGCTACTCTAGACTTCTGTTACATGTGACCAAAAAATAGAGTTCTATCTTTTCTGAGACACGGTCATTTTGAATTTTTGTGTTATATTCAGCCAAACTTAATCCTCACAGATACAGCGCTGCTCGACACACCCTTGCAGGGCTCCCTGGATGATTTTTTCCAAAACCATGTTGAGCAGCGATAGGTCATTTCACACTGGTAGGAACGGTATTTCTCCTCAACACATATCTTATATATTCAATGTGTAGGCAGAAGCCTCTGCTGCAGAGTGATTTACTGTACACCCCGGACAAGATGAACTTGGTCTGAAAAAATGCTCAGAATAGGACTTGCTACTGGGTTGCCTCCAAGGAAATCCCCTGATTGTGAAAAATAATGAGACAAGTCCTCTCAGGCTGTCCCGAAGGACTGAGCTGCCGGCTGCCTCCCCAAAGCCACTGAATCAACAGCCAGGACGCAAGGGTTAGTCCCTGGTATTCATTTCACTAGGTGCAGAACGTGGGATAAGGGCAGTCATTTCTAGTTTAGCACAATTACCATTGAGCTGCTCCTTCTGACAGTAATTAGCCAACAAGCTCAGTTTCAAAGCCTGCTCCTCATTAGAGACACCCAGATGTCACAGATGTTTGGTGGGTGTGGAGGCGGGGCTCCACCCTGAGGGCTGCAGGAGGCCCGCGTCTGCGCTGCGTGGAGGGGATGCGGTGGGGGAGGCAGCTCTGTTTCAGAACATGTCTGTAGCGACACGACCTTGGGGCAGAGCGGCTTTCTAATCCTGACATCAATTCAAATCATAAGGGAAAATATAAATGTGACTGCCCGGGTAGGAAAAAAACGAAAAATTCTTTTTATGACAAAAGTCATTAACAATACCAATACTTTTTTGCTCAAAGAATTTTCAAAAAAATTCTTCGTGAAATTAATGATGCACTAAACAATTTAGCTATAAGCCTGTGCACTGACCTTTTCAAAAAATAATTGCATACAATTGGAAACACTCTTAATATCCAATAACAAGGAAATGAATGAATAAATGAGAACATCCATGTAATAGAATAAGAGAATACTATCAAGCAATTAAAAATAAAGGCTATGTCTTGACATGGAAAGCTGTTCACCATACACTGGGAAGGAGTCACGGCAGGTTCCAAAACAGGACAGGTGATCGGAGCCAATTCTGGTAATAAAAACGGAAGGTTTCTCACATGTGACAGAGGGAGATATATCCACGTTGTTAAGAGAGGATTTCCTGTGTAAGATGATTACAGATTCTTTATTATCTTCTTTATTCTTAACTGTCTTTTCCAAAGGCTCCTCCACAAACTATCTTAACTTTATAATAAGGATGAGAAGATACAAGTCATTAAAAAGAAGAATTTCGTCTGTCACCAGCTCACCGATGTCCACTTTGATTTGTCTAAGAGTGCAATGCGATGGGCTTTTTAACAAGTTTTAATAACTCAGGCTTTCTAGTGTGAATATTCACTCTGATGCCTGGACACCTCCTGTCTTGAATGTTACAGGCTTCTCAGAGATCAAGGCGCCTTTCACAGACTTGATTGTTCCCCAGTGAGATGAAAGAGTGTCCTCCAGGGGCCAGCTGTGCCAGCCCTGTGCCCGAGACCAGACGCGCCTTTCATCATGGGAGACAGGACACCGGCCCGGATGGGAATCAGTTAGAAGTTCCTGAGTTTTGTGTGGGTTGCCAGCGGGGAGGAGGTTTCCCTGCTTTGACAGCGAAGGAGCCCATCCTTGGGGAAGAGGCCAGAGCGCCCGTCAGGGTTGGGGCAGGACCTGTATCAGGATCCTGGTCAGGTGGAGCACCTCCGCCTGGGCTCAAAACCTCCCAGGGCCTGGTGAGTCATTTGAGATGAAAATGGAGTTATTGGGGCTGAGTCACAGAGAATCTTGGAATGAAATATTGATAGAGATAGACAGGGTGGTGGGGAGAGACAGAGAAAGGAAGAAGAGGGGGAGGAGAGGAAAAGGGGGAGGGGAAGGATCAAGGGCTGCAAGTATTTTTATTTATTTTATTTTATTTTTTTTAAAAAGATTTATTTATTTATTTGAGAGAGCGAGAATGAGAGAGAGAGCACACGAGAGGGGGGAGGGTCAGAGGGAGAAGCAGACTCCCTGCCGAGCAGGGAGCCCGATGTGGGACTCCATCCAGGGACTCCAGGATCATGACCTGAGCCGAAGGCAGTCGCTTAACCAACTGAGCCACCCAGGCGCCCGGGCTGCAAGTATTTTTAAATGCTGGAACTGTTAAGCAAACCAGCCACCGAGAAACACCTCAGCTGCATTTCCCCAGGGGACTCACAAAATTGAACTTGGTCACAGTGACTCTCCGTGGTTCCTGATGACTCAGCCCCCATTCCGGTCTCCTGGGAAGAGCGTCCTGCACTCCTCTGGTGGTCATGGTGGGACGTGGGGCCCCCGGTGGCCACACTCCACCCCCCTGCTATTCTGTTTGGCTCAGAGATGGGTGTGTGTCCTAGCTGGCTCAGTGAGACCCAAGCCCGGCCCTTGGACTTGAACTTTCAATTGGGAAGCATCTCTTCTTGCTGGGAGGGCCAAGGACTGGCATTGCTGGTGGCCATTCAGGCACGGCTGGGGCTGAAGCTGACCCCGGGGGAGAGCAGAGCCACGAGGTGCAGAAAGAGCATACTCTGGACACATGAGTCCTCATCCTGGGTACCCTCGTCCCTGTGCACTTTTCGGTCATGTGGGCTGATACGTGCTGTCTTGGGCTAAGCCACTTGGAGGTGGGACCTAGCAGCTTAGGAAGAAGGGTCAGATCTGTGATGACCAACGGAGTTTCCCACGCTTCTGCTTTTTCCCTCGGGTCTCCTGTCTAGTAATTAACACATTACTTTCTCTGACCTCCTCTTCTCACGTGGTGGGCACCATGGACCTTCTGCCTGTGATACAAGGGGGAACACTTGCACCCCCCACTCCAGTAGCTGGGTCCTTGTGCTCCGTGGCTCACGTCCTCGTCTTGACACCCCTCAATGTCTTGGCTCTGGCCAGTCACGCCCTCCCTCTCCGGGCCAGAATCCTGTCCCTAACTCAGTTTGCTGGGATGGCTCTCCGAGGCCTGTCCCACATTTCCAGCTCCATGTGCCATCTGCAGGATGGAATCTCCTCTCTCCACACCAGCTGCCCACTGTGGTGGGCGGCCACATCTGAGAACATGAGCTCTGTGGCCCTGTCAAGGTGCCCTGATTTGGGGGATGCCTGGGTGGCTCAGTCGGTTAAGCGTCTGCCTTAGGCTCAGGTCATGATACCAGGGGTCCTGGGATCGAGTCCCGCATCGGGCTCCCTGCTCTCCCTCTGCCTGCCTCTCACTCTCTCTCTGTGACAAATAAATAAAATCTTTTTTTTTAATAATTTAATAACAATGTGACTAAGTAATTTCTTAAAAATGAGGACCGTGTTAATGAACTGGAATTTCAAATACAGCAAGTATCAAGTATATGCATTGCAAGGAAACAAATAAAATCTTAAAAAAAAAAAAAAAGGTGCCCTGATTTGGGAGGCTCACGACGGCAGCTCAGACAAAGCAGACACACCCGGTGTACATGGAACTTCGAAGGCGAGTGGCACAGTGTGGGAAATGGTTGGAGGCGGGTCACTCATTCTCCTCGTGCCAGCCCGTCACTTCCCATCCCCTAGAGACTCAGCACCACCTAATTCCTGTGCTATCGAGGGCCTGGTTCGAAACATGTTCTTCAGTTTGATACACTGTTATCCAGTGATTCTTCTAGCAAATTCCCCCTTTTGCCTAAGTCGGCCAGAGCTGGTCTTGAACAGAGCCTGGGCAGACCCACCTCCCCCTTTGTCGCTATCTGTCACGCATCTGCCCCCCACCCCCACCACGTTAAGGCTCTCTGGCGACATCCCAAGTCACAAAGCAACCACAGAGCGCACCCCCCCCCCTCTGGCCCCAGCAAAAACAAGCCCATCAAAATTCCACTTTCTCCCCACCCCAGAGTCCCCTCTTCTGTCTCCTGTTGTGGAAGTACAAAATGACAGTTAAGCCCCCCAAAGACAACCTAGATTAGTATGACTGCCTTAAGGTCTGTTAAGCTATTAGTTTCCCCATCTAAGGACTTAAGGAAAGCTTGCTCTTTGGTATTTAATTGCGTATTTCCTTTGCCAGGTACCCAGCGGGAAAAGGAAAGAGAGAAAACAGAATGGCTATTTCAGAGTCACATTATTGTCGGATTTGGTATAGTTCCGACCTGTATCTAGTTCATCTGGCATTTCGGAAAGTTCTGTTGTGAAACTAAATCCCCTTCTGGGTTGGAAACTAACGTGAGCTGCTTTCCTGCCAGTTTGCTCCGGTAACGGGGCCACGTGGAGACCGCGATGCGTTTCCAGGTGTTTCAAATCAGGAAAATGCGGCACGTGTTTATTAGAAGTGTATCTAATACTTGATTATCTGTTCCTCCTAGGAGAAGAAGATTAGATTTTGGAAGAGAAAGATTAATAACTTTCTTTTGTGGAGACAAGCGTGCATTTGGACCTGCACGCCCGATTTAGGTTCGTCGTGAAACACTGCGCCAAGGAGAGCAGTTTGTCTCCTCTGGCTCTGTGGGTAATGATCACTTAATTAAATCTTGTCATGAAAATACCTTCTTTCTCAACACCAGACAGAGCTTAAGAAATGAAGACAGAAATATTTAAAGACTATTTTTTTTTGGCTTGCCATGTATCAGTGGAAACCCTAACCCCGACGTTCCATTTCTAAGTACCAGCAATGTCTGGTTCCTTCCCCTTTTGACAGGTTCAGAATCCACAGCACTTAGCAGAGAGCGCGGACTTTGCAGACTGTCCTATTTCTATTCTGATTCCTCTGCTACTAAGCTGGGCCGCCTTGAGCTATTACTGAACCTCTCTGGATTCATAATACCCTTGTCTGTATGTGGAGTCAGCCAACGCCTTCCTTATCAAGTCCTGGTGCCTTCCTTATCAAGTCCTGGTGACAAGAATATAGGTCAAGTGTCTGAGAGGCAGGGGGCCATAGATGGTGGCTTTTCTTTTTTTCAGGGACTATGCTTGGCAGACCCCTCTGGCCATTTAGAAACACAGCCCTGAAGTCACCCTCTTCTGGAGCTGGTCTAGTGCTGGGAGCCAGGTGTGGGGGCAGTGGCCCCCTGGAGTCAGCCTGGTCCTGATATCATCAGCCATGAGCTCTTCATTATGACATGTACCTTCTACTTACCCAGATCACTAACAAATTTAATTTAATGCTAGTTCACTCCTGACAACCAGGCCTGCAGCCGGAAATGAAATACCATTTCTGTCTCGGGTCCCCAGTTAGGGAGTCGCTCACCCACCTGATGGTTTGATGCTGCAGGGAATCGGGGTCCGTGGCGTTCACGGTCAGGAGCACGCTGCCCACAGAGATGTTCTCCTGCCTGGTCACCGTCATGGGGTCTGGGTAGAAAACCGGACCCTCGTTGACATCCAGGACGGTGATGTGGACGGTGGCCGTGGAGCTGGGGCCGTAGGAGACGTCGGGCACCAGCGGGTCCTCATTTTCCACTTTGATTAGCAGGGTGTGAAAGGCAGAAATCTCGTAGTCCAGGGGCTAGAAAGCAGAGACGGGAGGCTCAGCATGTGTATCTGCTACAAAGGGTGGATGCCTTTGCCCCAAGTCCCTGTGATACCCCACGAGCCAATGTGGATGATCAGGGATGGATCCAGGTTTTGTGGGCTAACCTGAATGCAACGTGGGGTCCTCCTTTAGGATATGAAACATACAGATACAGAATTCGGGATGGAAGCTGGTAGTGTTTTTGGGATCGAGAGTAAGTGACAACACATGATGTGAGTCTCAGAGTCCTGGGGCCCCCGTCTGAGACCTCTTTAGGCGACGCCCTTGCCCTGCTGACATTAAAAAGCTTCCTACCTGTAACCTGTAGCCCCATGACTCCAACACTCAGGGGGGGTCAGGGACGAACAGCTCTGCAGCCTAAGCTTCGCCAGCTACGGGGTTCACCCTGCCTCGGTTACCATGAGGGGGAGGTCCAATGGAAAAGGCAGCCCAAAGGTCCATTCTCAACGCTTTCGTCTCACTGGCCACAAGCCCCGAGGCTGGAGTCCGGACAGCAAGTAAAGGAGTTTCTCCTCCCACAGGTGCATTTCCGGGTAGGGCGTCATGTAGGTAAAAGGACTGGAGAGGATTGGAGACACGTGGGGATACGCCTCACGGCCCTTCCCCACCTGAGGGCATTTGAAAATGTGCGGGGTATTTTCAGTGGTCGCCATGACTCAGGGGCTCTGTGGTCAGATACGGGGCAGGGGTAGTCTTTGTGAGACACACGGCTGTGCTGGGACCCCTCCCCAACATGATGGTGGACGGTCCTGGCCCCAGGGTCACGGAGGTGCGGCCCACTCTAGGTGAGTCTACGAAAGAGGCGGATAGTACTTGCCTCCCCCAGCTGCTGTGCAGAGTAAATCAGATCACGTTCAGGAAACCCCACGTAGACATTATTAATATGGGGGTCCTGCCCATCATTGAACGACACGGATGGCATTCACTTGGCCACTCTCTTTCCAAACCATAAGATGATGCAGGAGTGACATTTCCTGTCACTGAGGGTATGTGGGGAGACATTTAGGTCAGATGAGGGCAGCCTGTTTATTTCAAGTTGTTTTCCTCATGTTGACTGCGGGGGATGAGTAGCTAACTCCTCAGACCCAGGACATATGGATACGCTTGCTGGAAGGACAGGACTAAAGTGAGTACAGGGAGTTGGTTCGCACTCGACTGGAAGGAAGCAAATGACAGGCAGGCTGTAAGGGCCACGGGAAGTGGGAGCAGCCTGAGACCGGGAAGCTGGGGAGAGAGCCCTGCGGGTGTGAGAGCTGGAACTGAATCCAGCTGGTTGAGTCGGAGTCAGAATGACTGTAGGCAAATCATGTTACCTTCATAATAACTAACATGCATTAGCACACCCCACACGTGTGCACGCACGCAGAGGAAATGCTGACACAGGAGGGCTTCCTGATGGCAACAGGACCTCCTCTCTCTGCACCTGCAACCACTCCCGGAGGGACTTAAAGAGCTAACAGATGTAATGCTCTTGGCACCTAGGCGCTACCCAGTTATATTTTGGTCCCATCCATCCCTGAAACGCAGGAATACTTCACCACTCCATCGCTTTCCAGGAAGAGGTTTCTGTCTATCCCGAGTGACGCCCCAAATATGCAACCTCAGTGAAGTACATTTCAAACAGGGGCTGGGGGTTGCCATGCTCAGAAGACGTGCATCCCGATTAGGATACTGAAGGGCAGAAGCCTTTGGCTTGTTGGGTCGTGACCACTTTGCACTCCGTGCTCTGAGCAGAGCTGACACGCGGAGCCCAGGGTTCGGGAGCCTCCCCCACCGGCCCCAGTGCCGGGCAGACCCAGCACGCTTCTGGAGACAAAGTTAACTAGCAAACTGACATTTGTGAAATCCCAAATCTAGCCCAAAGGAATTTTCTACCATGATGAAAAGGCCACCAGGCTGGGGTTTCTTCCCTTTATGAGCTCCACGGGGCTCGGAACAGCAGAATTTGGGCCTGGGGTTGAGGCTGACATGGTGAGCGGGAGGGCCAAGCCACCTGCAGCATGGAGTGGGGCAGACCCGGGCGGAGGGAGAAGATCGGGGTCCTGAGGGGATGAGAGCTGGCTTATTTACACATGACCTTGAAATAGAATGGCTAAAATGTGTGTTTCTTTACATGCTAGGTACATGTGTGTACATTTTTTGGATAAGTACATGCGTGCCTTTATAGTCAACATGCACACGCATGTCTTTGCATGTTAAATGTGCATGTGTGTTTGTCTATATTAGATATGCATGTACGTGTATGTATGATAGGTGTGTGTGTGTGTGTGTGTGTGTGTGTGTGTGTGTGAGTTAACTCTATTTGGGTTCCCTGAGACTCCAGCCGAGTCTGGAAGCAGAGCCTGAGGCAGGGATTTGGAGTATGATTTATGGGCTCAGCTTCTCAGAAGAGAGGGAGAGAGCAAGGATATGGTCTCTGCAGGAGTCCAGCCCAGTGCCGGGGGAGCTCTGGAACTTTCGCTGACCGCCAAATCAGCCCCAACTCAGGGGCAGGGGCTGGCCTCTTGCATCTGCCTGCAGTTAGGCACAGACTGCAGGCTCTCTCCAGTGGGCAGAGCTGGCCTGCGTTCCCCTCTCGGTGAGGGCAATTCTGGGAAGACAGAGGCTGGGAGCATTATTTGTCAGCACTTGGGGCTCTCGGAGTGGCAACCTCACCCAGTAAGGGAACCCAGTGGGTGTGTTAGTCTCCTAGGGCTGCCGGAACAAAGGACTGGGTGGCTTAATACCAAGGAAATCAACCGTCTCCCAGTCCTGGAGACCAGAAAGTGCAAAATCAAATGTGAGCAGGGCCATGCTAGCTCTGAAAGCTCTAGGGGAACCTTCCCTGCCTCTTCCCGGGGTCCTGTGGCCTGCAGCCGCCCAACTCCCATCTCTGCCTCCACGGTCACACGGCCCCCTCCCTGCGTGTCTCTGTCGTCTCCTTATAGGAACACGGTCCTGCTGGAGGAGGGCTCACTCCCTCCACCATGACCTCAACTAATCACATCTGCAGTGACTCTTATTCCAAATATGGCCACATCCACAGGGTCTGGGGGTAAGGACTTCAAAATATGTTTTCTTGGGGGACATAATTCAATCTATACCAGTGGGGCACCCATGGCTCCCCGACCCCCACAATATACATGTCTGATTTTCACCACCGCCCTTCATTATTTTCCATGACATTATTTGTCCCTTATTGTGCACCTACTGTGAGCTAGGAGCGCTCTGTGTGCATCAACTCACCCAATCCTCACTTTACGTCATAATAGTGGGTGTTTTTAGTCCCCTTTTGTCGATGAGGGAACAGGCTCAGAGAGGTTGAATAACTCAGTCAAAATCACACAGCTAATAAGCGGCACCGGGCCATGCTTTGTGGCCCGGGGAGTGTGATGAGAAAGGAAGAAGAACCGACATCCCCTGAATGCAACACTGGCCTGGGAGGGTTTGAGAACTGAACAGTGCTACAGGTGAAGGGGGGTGGTGAGTCTCACAGTGCCTTTCTGGAGGGCAGGGCCGCTCGAGCGCTCGTTCCCGTCTGCACGGTGCTGGCTGTAATAATTCGAGCTGTGCGTTCCCCGGGCTAGGCCACCGGGAGCTGGCACAACGTGGCTCTCTTCTCCTGGACCCTGCTCTGGCTCACAATGGATGAAGAAGCCCTCCTTCATCTCGGGCATATGACTTTAGTAGTGTGATCTGTCTGATGCGGGGTCTCTGGATCAGGGAGGGGAGGGAATTGGAAACACTTCCAATAAAGTTCCAGAGAGTCGATCCAACTACTATTTCATTGAGCATCAAGTGAGGGTGTGGACTACTGTCGTGGAGACTTTAAGGGCTGGGAAAGCCATCCCACACGGGAAGGGTAAAGAACCTGGGGTTTGCTGTCTGGAAGAGGGAGGGTTTGAAAGCGATCCAACAGTGATTTGTAAGCCTATTACGGGTTTGGGGATCAAGGCTTTCTGGATGTTTCCTTCTCCTTCAGGGACAAAAGGGAAAATACACTTAAAATGGAGGGTGGATTATGTTCAGCTGAAAGGGTAACTCTCTGACAGTTGTGGAATAGGTTTACAAAGCAACTAAGAGCATTCCTGACTAGAAGGTTTTAAAGAAGAAACAGGTACTTGCTTTCCAGAGCTGTTAGGATTTGGTCCTGCAGGGAGGCAGGACTCCCCTGGGAGCCACACAGTCCTGAAACTTCTGCTCGTTCTTCGGTACGCTAACTGCTAACTGGTTAGGGCACAACTGCTCATTGCCCAGTGACCATGCCCACCCTGTGCTCCCCTACCCATCTCTTCCTGCAGAGGCTCCGAAAGCCAGATTTGGACTTCCAAGCCTTCTTCGCAGCTGAGGATGGGTATGTGTTATCTGGCCAATGAAACATCACAGGAAATTATCTGAGAAACCACTGGAAAAGATATTTCCTTCCCTGATGAGAGGAGAGGGGCACTGGAGAGCACTCTCTTGTTTCCCTGGCTGCCTTCTTGCTTCCTGCCTTAGAACATAGCAGAGGGAAGACGTGCTGGCTCTCTGACACCTTGAACTGCCAGCCAATCGTAGACTGGCCTACCTTCACCTAGTTAGGAAATCATTAAATTCTCTTTATTATTTAAGCCACTATCAGCCTGGTATTCTGTTACTTGCACCTGAGAGCATTCCTAACGAAGCACTGGGTTGCTGGCAAAGTGAAGAGCATGGGGAACAAGGCCTGGCCTGCCTGTAGAAAGCTGTCCTGGGGCTTCGAGTCAGGTGGGTTGAGAAGCAGAGAGAGCCCAAGGCCCTCAGAGGAATTCACATGGCAGGCAGCCAACGGGAGGGGGAGTCTCCATTTTAATTCTGAAGCAAAGGGAGTCCACTCACTAGTAAAACTGGCACCCAGAGGGAGCCCCAGTAGCTGCAGGCACCTCCTCCGCAGGAATTTGCAGGTGCAAACTCGTCCTCAGGCAGTGCTCATGCACAAGGCTGTGCTCCACGAACCCCAGCATCTCCTGGGGCCCGCAGCGCCTCTCCCTCATACGGTGACCCTGCAGGCATGTGTGGGAGGGGCCCAGGAACCTGGGTTGTAACTAGCCTCCCCAGTGATGCTCCTGTATGCTAACATTTCAGACTCAGCATCATGGGCCACAGTGGCGATGTGGGGAGAGGGGAACGCCCCTTTGTGACTCTGGTTTTCTCGTAGTGTCTGTTCCTCAAGATGTCGCGCACACGGGCCGGGGAGAACTGCACTCTTCTAGGATTTATGATGGGGCTGTATATTTCCCCAAGCTCTGCCTTCCAGCTGCAGGTTTGGAAAATTGCCTGATGGCGTTTATGGATACAGGCTCGACTTCCATAACTGGAAACTGCTGTGGTTTGCAGGAGAGCCGTGGTAGGAGCTCCTGACGACCTCGCCTTTGCCCGTGTTATCAGAGGGGAACCGGGAAGGCCCGTGGGTGGTTCTCCTCAGCCAGACCTCTGAGGTTCAAAATGAATCAAGTACTGGAAAGAACAGGGCTTGGGAGAAACCCAGTCCCTCCTCCTCCGGAGCAAGCCGGAAGCATCTCTGAGATCTGCCATTCTCAGGGGCTCTGGGTCCTGCCCCCGGAGAAGGTTGTGGAACTGTGTATGGGACCCTGCTCGAGGCTGAATAAGGACCTCCCAGTATGACCACGGGTGGATCCCCGGAAACTTATGGGGCAAAAGGGACTTCACAGATGTGAGTAAGCTAAGGACCTTGTGGACGGAGAGGATCCTGGATTATCCCTGTGGAGCCCTGGAGTCACAGAGGTCCTTAAAGGAGGGAGGCAGGGAAGTCAAAGGAAGAAACAGACGTAAGACAGGAGCTGTCTGGCTGCCTGGAGCTACAAGAAAGGGCCACAAGCCAAGGAAGGTGGGTGGCCCCCAGCCGCTGGGAAAGATAAGGACATAGGTGGTCCCCTAGAGCCTCCAAGAGGACCCGGCCCCGCCATCCTTAGCCTGAAGCTGATTTTGGAGCTCTGGCCTCCAGAACTTATAAATGAGAATATAAGTCTGTGTTGTCTGAGGCCACCGAGGGTGTGGTCTTTTGTGACAGCAGCCCCAGGACCCGCACACGGGCTCGAGAGCCAGGCCCTGTTTATCTCCTGTTTGTAAGAGAATAACCGGGACTCTGCTGGGACAGACTAAGAAGACATGTAATGATCCACATTTTTGATCAGAGATCTTTAAAAAACCTTCACATATCCTGTTTTTGCATATCTTTGATAATTCATTTCCAATCATATGGAGAATCTCGTTTAAAAATTAACTTTGGGTTCTTTTTTTAAGGTTACACATACGTTTGAGTTTCCTAGAACCTGTGAAACGGGCTGGTTTAGTGGCTGTGAGGATATTAAGTCCACCCTTAAGCCCTGAGCCTTTTTCTTTTTCAACCCCAGGAAGAGGAGACTAGGGCTGCCTTCTCCTTGACGTTCCCGAGCAGGGAGGCCCTCTGCCTGGCGTGGAGGGAGGAGCATGGGAAGTCCACTTACTTTGACCACGGATAGCATCCCCTCGTTGGTCTGAGGGTTGGTGTGGATCTCGAAGCTCTGGCCAGGGTTTCCGTTGATGATGGTGTAGGCCGCCCTCCACGCGCCTGTGGAGGGGTCGTCCTTGTCTTCAACTGTCAGGTTGACAATAACCCCCACAACTCCTTCCTCGACAGTGGCTTGAAACTGCAAACAGAGAAGATGGTTACTGTCACTATTTGGTAAAGACAGCACTGACCCTCTACAGAGCCCTTCCCACAGGCCCGGCAGTGGGTCCGTTACCCACATCAACTCATTTCACGGTGAATAATGCAAGAGAGCCCAGCGGGCAGACAGTCCGCTCCTCCTCTTGGCCTTCCCCGCACCGAGGTGGGGCCAGGAGACTGCCTTCTCTCCCCGCCCCCGAATGTGGCCAGAAGTGATGCTTGCCAGCTGGGAGCAGCCGTCCCTTCTTCTCGGTGCCTCTCCTTCCATCTATCTACACGCAGAGGACCCCAGGACCCCAGGGCAGGGTGCGGCCACAGACGGAAGAACGTGGGTCCCGAGTCCCCCCACCCGTCCTGAGCTGTTGTTGAAGGAGAAACAGACTCCTACGGAATTTGAGCCTTTATACAATTTTGTGTGTCTACTTCGGCAGCCTCACCGACCCTCAACAACAAGGTCACCGGGGCGCCGGGGCCCCTTCCTTGCATGTGGAGGGACTGGAGCTGGAAACCCCGTGTTTGACTCCAAGGCCTCTGCTCAATTGCACCATCTCCTCTGGAGAAGAGAGCCCATTTCACCTGCCCCACCCCTTCCCCACAACCAACAGGACTTTCAAAACCCATTTCCTAAGGAAACATATAAATCAGTTGTTTGGACCCTTGCTGTGCCCGTGTTTTTATTGTCTTACATCTCAAATACTTGCTGCAAGTAGGTGTGGTGAGAATAAATCAACAAATGAAAAATCAGTTTTCCCATAGATAGAGAATTTCAGGAGCTATCATTCGCACATTCCTTTGAGCTGGAAGCAGAAAGTATTGTTTTGGTGCTTACCTCCGACATACTACAGGTGAATAGTAATCTGTTTGCAAATATTTTACAAACAAGTAATACCAGTAAGCTGACAAGAAGAAGAAATATCTTGGAATTTCAATTAGTAGGAAAGCGAATCTAGAGACAGTGAGGCGATGTCAGAAAGCCCTTGTGTTCAAAGAGAAGTAATTTGAGAAATGGGGTTTCGAAAGCAGTGGCTGATTAATTGACTTGCAAATCATTAATCATAAGCCTTAATCTTGATGCCTTGGGGGGATGGGGCGGGGACAGTTACTAATTTGTCTACCACACCTCAGCAAACCTGGGTGGGTTGTTCGTTTCTGTGAAAGGGGCGCTGGGAAATTCTTGGAACCTGATGGCAGGATTGAAAGTAGCTGGGGAGGGGGGAGGGGGGGATGCTGTCACACAGATAACGGCTCCAGGCGACAGTGAAGTTGACCTGATTCCTAAGTAGTCCTCTCTTCTAGCTTTCCCTCCTTCTCACAAAATTCATGGAATTCCTAAGCTTCAATCTAGATAGGCGGTTCTCAGCCCTGTCTGCACATTAGAATCTCTTCAGTTTTTTTGTTTGTTTTTTTAAATAACATGGGCCCTATTCTAATTCAGTGGGTTTGGGGTAAGGCCTGAGATTCAGTATTTTCTTAACCTGCCCAGATAATTCTAGTATGCGGTTCTGTTGAGAGAAGCATGATAGAGTCCAAGGTCAAGGTCAAGAACGGTAAGGAGGTGTCAATGTCGAGCCCACCCTGGTACTGAGCGGCTGCCTGGGCTCCATGCTGAGGGCCTGCGGTGCATCTGGCTCAGCAGGAAGGAGTGCTGGGATCGGCCCTTGCTGTCAGCCGCGTGTCCTCGGTGCTATCTAATCCCTTCAGATTCAGATGAAGAAAGAGGCACAGAGAAGGAAGAAAGTCCAGAGTCGTTCAGTGAACCAAAGATCAAGTCCATGTCTCCTGGATTCCTGTAATCTCTGCTTTTAGCAAGTTCTATTACTCAAGACCCCCATCACTGAGGCCCGTCCTTCACCCCTGCTGTGGTCCAGGGCCAGAGGACTGGTTCTCTGGCCCCACTGATCACACCAGACCTCGGCTCATAACCTGTCCTCGTGTGTCTTCTGACACCTGTAACTTAGGACACCAGGTGGGCGATTACGTGGGCACAGGGAGCGCTGAGACTGGACGATGCTGGGATCCATCCGTGTAGTAAAGGTGCTGGTACAACCAATATAGAGGTGAGGAGTTGCTTTGTCAAAGTGGACGAGGGTCACATTGCAGATGAAGACACAGAACACATCATGATTTTGAGGAGGCTGGAGGTTCAGTGAAGGCTCTGCTGTTCCCAGCTTTCTCCCTAGCCCCTCACATGATGCTAGGTGCAGAGAGGGGCCCCAGAAAATATTTGTTGAATGAGTCAGTGGTCTTAAATACAGGGCGTGGGACCTGGCCTCAAAGGCCAGGGCAGGAGTGGGGGGAAGAGGAAATGTGAGGGTGCAGCTCTACAGGGGCCGTAAGAGGGACCGGCTGGCTGACTGATGCCTGATCCTGCTGCTTGCTTGATGTTCCAGAAGGCTAAGGATGGATTGATCTCTCTTGTTCTCCAGGACATCTCTAGCATAGCTGTCCTGTGACTTTCGTGGATCTTAGGTAATGTTACCTTCATTGGCCCTTCCTACCATAATAGGTTTTTATGGGTTTTAAAAATTTCATTTTTTTCTGATGTGAGGAAAAAAATTAAAATTTTCTTTGACCCTGAAAGTTCTTTTTCTTCTGATTTTAGGACCCTAGGCACTGTGCCTATGACACCTGATGGATGACTTGGCCCTGATCCCCAGTACATAGCACAGTGCTGGACACATGAAGATCTGATGGACAGATGGATGGATGGGTGGATTTGTAAAATTAATATTTAGGCCAGGTCTAAGTGGGAAAAAAACCTGTGCAGTTTTCCCAGGACACTTTTCTTTTTTAATGTCTGTAGCACCTACCATAGGGGCTGACATAGAACACCCTTTTAGTGTGTGAGCAAATGATTCCAAATGGAATAATGTGGTATTGTTTTAGGAATTCTCACAGTGTGTATTGTGGTCCTGATATATCCTTATTTGTAGTAATGTGTCCACAGCTACATTTTCCTACCATCCATCCACCCATCTATCATCCACCCATCCATCATCCATCCACCCACCCATCATTCTCCATCTATTCTCCATCCATCCTCCATCCATCTATCCATCCACCATCTATCCGTCCATCCATCCATTCTCCATCCCTCAATTTATCCCTCCATCCATCCCTCCATCCATCCCTCCATCCATCCTCCATCCATCCTCCATCCATCATCCATCCATCCATCCATCCATTTATCTTCCTTCCTTCCATCCATCCATCTTCCAGACCAGTCAGTCAACAATTTGGTGGGTGGCTTCTCTGTGCCAGGCATGATATAGTATTAAATTCTAGGGATATGCTAGAACACAAAACAGACATGGCATATGTATGGTTATAAAACTGTGCTGAATGTTAGGAAAAAAGTAACACTGAGCCCGTAGCTTGAATGGGGAGTGGTGAGAGGGAGTGGGTGCCTGAACCAGTCTGGGGAGGGCCCTTAGGGAAGAATTCCCTGAAAATGGAAAGCAGATGAGGGGTTAAGAAGGGGAAAGGAGAGAGAGCATTCCTGGCATCTGGAACAGCAGGAGCAAAGGCCAAGGGTGGAGGGAGGACGGTACATTTGCAGTACGGAGGGAAGGTGGGTGTGGCTGGAGTGCAGGCAAGGGCCAGGGAGAACTGTCTGCCATTGGACTCCAAAAGAGGATAGAGTCAGATCATGTAGGGCTTTGGGAGCCACAGAAAGGCATTTGGAATTTACCTTGAAAGTAAAGTGGAGTCTAGTCAAGGAACTGGGTTATGTTTAAATCTACTCTTGAGAGAATTCAGAAAAAAAAAATCTTTAAATATAGAAAACATACAACACAATTATTTTAGTCTTTGTTAAGACCATTATCTGATTCTTGCATAAACTACAAAGCCAGTTTCCTTGAGCATCCATTTAGAAACTCATTATTGCTTAATTAAATACCCATTCTATTAATTCTATTCAATGTTTTAACCCCATTATGTAATTCAAGATGGAAAATCAAATAGATTAAAATGAAATAGTACCATTTTATATTTCTATAGCAATGCTCATTTTGTGATTTAGAAACAATAGACATTAATTTAGCATACAAGAGCAGGAAGAATTATTGATTGTAACATTACTTCTTTTAATTGGAAAAAATAGATAAAGTCACTTTTCTGTTAAACTGTGTGGCAAATCAAATACCAGACGCAAAATATATTTTTACATAATCAGTGTGGGTGACCGGCTTGGGACATACTGAGGCTCATTAGCTCTCTCCCCTTGTATTCAGAACTGAGTATTTCATTCTGCTTTCTTTGACAATGTGGGGTGAGTTTTGTGATGGACATTTAGGAAGAGAATGCCTGGACCTTCCAGAAAGGTCATCCATCACCAGGGGGAAGAGGGACTTCCATTTTATTTTACACCAAGAATAAATGCTCTTCCTCATTGAGCAAATGGTTGATTTTACATTAAGGTTAACCTGAAATTGGAAATAATGATCATTAGGGTAGAAAGCCACAGCTAGGGAAGAAGTGACAGTGTGTGACTTTAAGGGACTGGACATCTATAAGCTTGCATGCCTGATGACTAGAGTCCAGGTTCATGAACTGTCATCCATGATGTTTCATGGATGGTGAACTTGAAAAGTTGGGATGTAGTCATTTGGGCCCTGGCTTTGGGAAATTAAAAGATAAGGTCCCAGAAAATTTTATAAACTTGAATTTCTATTTGTGAGGTTAAAAGCGTGGGGGAGACATCATCAGTAATTTAACTTGCAAACAATTTTGAGTCTATGTTTACATAAAGGATAGAGCTCATTGGAAAAATCTGATCTCTTGCTGATAGCCTAGCAGGTAGAAACTGTGATTGCTAGGAATAAGCTAATACATTTAAAGATCCTGACACGGGCGCCTGGGTGGCTCAGTCGTTAAGTGTCTGCCTTCGGCTCAGGTCATGGTCCCAGGGTCCTGTGATTGAGCCCCGCATCAGGCTCCCTGTTCAGCAGAGAGCCTGCTTCTCCCTCTCCCACTCCCCCTGCTTGTGTTTCCTCTCTCACTGTGTCTCTCTCTGTCAAATAAATAAAATCTTAAAAAAAAAAAAAAAGGATCCTGACACATTGCTTGGCATAGGGAAAGGAATCAGTATTTGTTAGTGAGGATGATGATGATGGATTTTGTTTTGTACCATATGAAATTCTTACTAGTAAATTGGAGGATATGGCTCAAACCCCTGTGACTCTTTCTGTTCTTATCATGGACTGCCTTTTAATGTATAATTTATATAGATACCTCATATCCCTGAAATTCC
The DNA here is from genome assembly GCF_011800145.1 of Mirounga leonina. NCBI lineage: Eukaryota > Metazoa > Chordata > Mammalia > Carnivora > Phocidae > Mirounga > Mirounga leonina. The sequence continues at coordinate 4,947,436 of NW_023270469.1, forward strand.
TGTGGAAATGCTCTTCTCTTTTCAGTTATGTGTATCTGACACTCACATACTTGCTTATCCCCGATTTGCTCTAACAACAGACCCTTTATTGCCAAGGCAAATGATGTTAACCTACAGCACCCACATTTAGAAGGGGTAGCTGTATTAGATATCTGGTTTCCTTCTATCTATGATTAGGATTCACCCCAGGATATAGAAAAATGAAAGAATTCCTTCTAGTAAATATCCTTTAAGTGTCTACTGCATGCCGCGGGGTCCACCAGAGGCAGGAAATAGAGCAGTAAATGAAAGGGACACTATTCTCTCCCCTCAGGGGCTTGCAGCTGATTACCACATTTCCTCCCACTCACCTCCTTTCTTTATATGTTTTGTTGACCTATGACATATCCAAATATTTTGTTTCCTACCATTTCTCCACTCTCATACATCCAAGGCTGTACCTGTGGCCAATTACGGGTGCTTTTACATTTGGGCATGATTTAGTTTCCAGCTAATGGCCATTTCAATAAATGGTGCTGGATCATTTGTATATCCATGTGGAGAGAACAATGAATCTTGATCCCTACCTCACACCATACACAACATGTGTAAGGTAAAACTATAGAGGTTTTAGAAGAAAACATAGGGGGACATTTTATTTCAGCTTACAGTTAATGTTTATGGGCACTATATATATATATATATATATATACACACACACATATATGTATATATATGTAATATAATGTGTAAAATATTTTTAATATATAAAATACAAAAATATAAAATGTAATTATGTATGTGAAGTTCACATAATAGAACATATATAATATTTAAACAAAAATTTAACAAGTACACAGAGTTCTAAATAAAGTTCTTTCAGTATTTTAAAGAAGCCTTTATGTCTAAGAAATGATTAACAACAGAGACCCACAAGAGACTCTGAAGGTGCTTGGCTGAAAAAGCTTCAGCCAGCCCTCAAGAACTGGACCTGTTGAGTCCTTCCCTAGCCGTACCCCAATAGGACATGCACAGACAGGCCCCCAAATGACTACAGAACCAAGATGGGAGGAGGACATTCAGGAACCCACCAGACCATAATGGCCACAGACATTGGTATATTTGACTCTTTTCTCCACCTAGTTAAAATTCTGTCATCTCTAAATACCCCTTTCTCTTTGAAGATGAAGAGTGGTGCCAGAGCTTTGGTTTTTAACACTCATGGAAGACAATTCACACAGTGAGAAGTAAATCAGAAGCTAGACTCAGGCTCCCAACAAGCAGAGACAGCTTGGGGCATGCCCCTCCCAACTGTGGCTTCTGGAGAATGAGGTTCTTGTCTCTGATTTTCCAAAATGCCAGATCTTTCATAAGATGAGAACATTATAAGTAGACATTAAATTTTAGGATTTTTTTTTTTTTTTTTGAGAGAGAGAGAGCACATGTGAGCATATGCATCCGTGAGTGGAGGGTGGGGAGTGCAGAGGGAGAGGGAGAGGGAAAGAATTTTAAGCAGACTTCATGCTCAGCATGGGGCACACCGTGGGGCTTGATCCCAGGAGCCATGAGATCATGACCTGAGCCGAAACCAAGAGTTGGGCGCTTAACCGACTGAGCCACCCAGGTGCCCTATTTTGGGCTCATTTTTATCTGTGGAATGTGCCAGCGTACATGTGTCTGAGAATAGTGGCCAGGTCTTCTCTCTTCTCACTGAGAAAAAGGCAAGTGAGCTAATTGTAGTTTAAATGGCAGAAACAATAGAATTCTACATGGTGGAGGTCAGTCTTCCTTTTCTGAGGATGCTTAAAGAAGATCCCAGCCCCTACTGAGAAGAGTGTTCTACGAGGCCATTTGTGTCATGGGATCCCAGCTTCCTTGGCCAGAGCTGACTGGACCCAGAAGTGGTACCTAACTCACAGATGACCAATCCATTGTCTGCTTCATGAACAATCTGATGTTTCTCTTAGAATGTGAACTCAGAGAAATAGGGGCTATAATCAGAGAATAAAGAGTCCTCAAAACCTAAGTTTCTGAGTAGTTGAGCATGGGGTGACCTTTTTTTTTGTCCCTCAGACACCAATGACTAGATGCATAGAGAGGCAAAAGAGTAGAAACACTGATGGTAAAACAGAGAGATCCCAGGGCACTCAAAAGACAAAAGACAGATGAGGAAGCATCCTTGGTCTCCCACTGGTTTTCTAGCCCTGCCCCCATGCCCACGAGGTTCTCTGCACCTCTTGTCTGCTGGATGTTTCTGGGCCTGTCAACGGCCCCATCTTCACCTGCCACATTAAGTGGGTTTCTGCTCCTAATGGAGCCCTGGGGAAACCAACTCTGGCGGATGTCTGCCATTCTTAGCAAGTAAATGTGGCCTTTTTTGATGAAGATTTGGGTTCCACACATGTGTCTTCAAGTATCTTTTTGCACCTTGCTATGGAGAATTTCAAACATTTATAAAAGCAGCCAGAATAAAGAGCCCTATGTGCCCATCATCAGGCTTCAGAGATTTTCAACTCGTGCCCCCCCGTGCTTCAGCTACACACCCACGTCTCCCCATTCCTGTATTATCTGGAACCAATCCCAGACATATCACTGTATCTGTAAATATGTCATTGTGTGTCTCTAAAAGATAAAGGCTCTTTTTAAGAAAACGTAATCAAAGTCCTTTCTTGTCCAACTAACATTAATTTCTTCTGATAATTACTGTTTTTCTTTTATGCCAAATACTTTGATAAAAGCATTTGCATGTTCTCTCTATTATGGAAAGAGAGAGTACCTACCAGCTCTGGGAAAGGACAGTTATAAAGGGGCCTATTAAACTTCTCCATGTGTTGCCAGAGTTTTCTTAGTTAAATGTTTCAGGCAGGTGAAGAAATGCAAATGGTTCAACAATAATAAGGAACAACAGTTCAACAACAAAGCAACCTGCTCCTGAGCGAAGAGCACTCTCCAAGATTCACTGGCATCCCAGGCAATGTGGTTCTCAATCTGAGGTTCACAAACATCCTCCTGGTTGGTGTGACCCACCCACCCAGAGGAGTCCTGGGCTGAAAGGAGAGCTCTGTGCCTGGAGGGCTGCCATCTGTGGGTCCCCTTTCACCAAGAGGAGAGGCTGAGCATCCCCCGCTTTCTGGCTGTACAGGGGCAGGGGGATGGGCCAATGGGCAAGAGAGGGAGACAATATTCACTGAGCTTTCTGGTGGGAGTCATTCCCCTTTCCCGCCCAATGCACACATCTCTGTGTCGGCTCATTCCCCACGAGGAGTTTCCACGTGTTGCAGACACGTCGGAGGGGCTGAGTCAATGACTTTGGAGGACAATGCCCAGCCAGGCCTCCTCCCTGGGGGCCTGGCAGTGCACCTGCTAATGCTCATTTTCTTCCTCTCCATGATCTTGCCTGAGGAGGCTTGTCCACTCTGTCAAATACACACATCTACGCGTGTGACTAAAAAAATGAGTTTTCAGGAAGAAGCAGCTTTGATAACAAAATGTGGCTTTTCCTCCATGAAACAAAATCATGAAGACACATAGCCACTGAAGCCCGACCGGAAACTAATGAGGTCGAGTAGTGGTTGCCAAACTGTGTTCCTGGGAACCAAGGACGTTTAAGGGATGGTACAGGAGTATCAGGTATTTTCCCCCCAAACAGTAAGACTTAAACAGCTTGGATCATGTTTTGTCTGTTTGGTATACTAGATTTCCCGCTCAAGATTTTGCCCGAAAAAAAAAATGTTTTGCTGTAAAAAGAAGTTTGCAAATCACTGCCTTAGGGAATATGGTGCAATAAATGTTACATCAGAAAAAGAGAGAAAAATTAAAAACAAGGAGCAAATAGGCCCATATTCTTTCTTTTCTGAATGCCAGGTGTGGACACATTATTCCATCTGACAGTAGCATCTCTCCCTCACCAGAGTTTCTCTCTTTAAAAAATGAAAGAGAGGGCACCTGGGTGGCTCAGATGGTTAAGCATCTGCCTTCGGCTCAGGTCATGATCCCAGGGTCCTGGGATCGAGTCCCACATCGGGCTCCCGGCTCAGCGGGGAGCCTGCTTCTCCCTCTGACCCTCTCCCCTCTCATGCTGTTTCTCGCTCGCTTGCTCTCTAAAAAATAAATAAAATCTTAAAAAAAAATGAAAGAGAAAGAAAAACACATTTGTACATCTGACGAGATGATTGGAAATAGTTTAATTTTGAGAAGCAGAGAGATTTTCTGTAGAGATATGCATCCAGCCACAAACATTTGAATCGGGATAAAGAATGACTTTTTTAGGAAAGTAATCGCATGGTCTGCTCCAAAGACTTTAGAATTGGGTTAATGCAATTCTGCATGTCTGTAGGAGTGGGAACTTCAGTTGAGTGGGGCAATTTTGGGTCTACCTCTGATTCATGGGTAAATCCTATAATGTCTCTGAGTCTCTGTTTGACTACCTGAGATGTAGGGCATTGGATTAGAGCAATAGGTTCTTAACACTCATTACATGTTAGAATCGTTTGCAAACCCTTAAAAACTTCACATTCACAGGTTTTTCTTGGGTGGAGCCCAGGCATTGGTATTCTTCAAAAGTCCCCCATATGATTCCGCTGAGCAGCCATGGCTGAGCACAACAGCTTGAGATGACTATAAGGTCCCCTCCTGGTGTTATGATCAGGCATTAAGGGAGCTTCGTGATCCCCTCCAGCTCACGTTGGGTCCTAACAGATGAAGACCCTGTTGTGAGAGCCAAAGGATGCCACTGGTGGAGAACCTTGAGAACTCTTACTTCTACGCTCATGGGGTCATAGGAGGTGCTAAGAAGAGCAGTGGAATACATTTATTTGCCAATGAAAATACAGGGCTAGCGCGCGGAGGTCACGGTTTTCATTGTCTCGAACACGAATCTGGTGCCCGTTAACAGTTACTGCATTCCCCTCTGTCTACCCCTAACAATCACGAATCTGCTTTCTGTCTCTGTGGATTTACTATTACATTTCATACAGACGGAATCACGCAACAGGTGGCCTTTTGTGTCTGGCTTCTTGCACTGAGCAGAGTGCTCTCAAGGCTGGTCCATGTTGTAGCAGACATTGGTACTTCGTTCCTTTTTATGGATGAATACTATTCCACTGTATGGACAGACCACAGCTTATATACCCCTTTATCTGCTGATCAACATGTGGGTTATTTCCACTTTTTGGCCATTATGACTAACGCTGCGATGAATGCTCATGTACGAGGTGTGGTGTGGACTTGGGTTTTCCTTCTCGTGCGTAGACAGCTAGGAGTGGACGAGCTGGGATGTGCAGTGACTCCATGTTGGCGGGGGTGTGGATTGAAGTCGTTTGTCAACATGCGTCTAGCACTTATGCTCCCCCTTTCAGACACATGGGGCTGTGTACTGCTGGCTGGCTTCCAGAGCCCATTGCCTCCTGGTCCCATGGGAGGAGAAGCTATCCTTGAGAATAAGGCCTCCCCCTTTAATTGGCACGAGGTTTGGGAAGAAGTATCTATGAGACTCTTATCTCTTTCAATCCTTGGGCCAACCCACTTGGAGCAGACCCCTCTTCTTCACTTTGCATGGGGTACTCCTCAGGGTAACGCAGACACGACACAGCCCCTGGAACTCATGGAGGACAAGCCTTCCTCCCTTCAAGCCACCTGCAGCTGGTTCTAACCAGAGAAGGTATGTTTTCAATCTCCTGAGCTCTGGGAAAATCGACACACTTGGTTAGGCTCCTGATGCTAACACCCCAGTACAGGTAAGGACAAGAGAAACCTTCTGCTTTCATTACAAGGGATTTGTACAAATTCATACATGGAATTGACTTACAGTTTCTAATTTATATTTAAATCCCAAACGTCTAAGTCAGAAGAAACCGCTCTATATCCATTGTCTGTGTCTGCACCTCTGATTCGTGCTTCAGATAGACCCCACGGGCCCGACGTAATTCCCATCGGCACATCCACATACTTCTTCCCAGAGGTGGCTTATGGAGTTTCTGAGAACATCGGAGTCCCACAGGGAGAAGAGATGGATGGGAATCATTCCCTTGGGAATCAGACCCGATGAGAGACGGAGGATGAGAAAAATCATTCTCTGTCCTTTCCCTGCTCTGATACCAGGATGGAGGGACAACAGAAGTCTGTGTGGGGACAAGGGTGCCCGATGACATTCCCTTGCATTGACAAAGACAAACGAGGAAAGTCTCTTATGTTCAACGCCATAGGGAGCTCTATCATCTGTTGGCTGTGTGACTTTGGTCAAGAAACAACCTCTCTGTGCCTTGATTTTCTCATCTGCAAAATGAAAATAAGAGTACATACTCCGATGGGATTATTATGATGATTAAGAGAGAATATTTGTAAAGGTTTAGAGGCACTCCTGACACTTAGCAATATAGGGTCATTGTTACCATGAACACAGACAAAATGAACAAAGAAATAAAGCTCGTTACCACGCACATCACCATAAGGAACACGACCAAAGAAATTAACTTGGCTTTTTTGGGAGTTTTTTGGGTACAGTAGCCTAGTCTTGCTAAATAATGTTTCAATATAAAGCTCCCTTATCACATAAACTACTTAGAGTTGGTGCCACTTAGAATCAGAAGTGTCCTGACCGATACTTATTCCCTGATTGCATTTTTTTTAAAGATTTAATTTATTTATTTGACAGAGAGCGCGAGAGCGAGAGTGAGAGAGAGAGTGAGAGAGAGCGCGCACAAGCAGGGGAAGGGGCAGGCAGAGGGAGAATCAGGTCCCCTGCTGAGCAGGGAGCCCCATGTGGAGCGCGATCCCAGGACCCTGGGATCATGACCTGAGCTTAAGGCAGACGCTTAACCGACTGAACCACCCAGGTGTCCCCTGATCATATTTTCAATCTAACTTACGGTTTCTCAACCTCAGCACTATTGACACTTTGGGTTGGATAACGATTTGTTGGGTGGGGCTGCCTGTGCCTGGTAAGATGCGCAGCAGCCTCCCTGGCCTCTCTCCACCAGATGCCAGGAACACCCAGGCTGCAATCATCAAAAGCCAGACATTGCCAGATGTCCCGGTGGGGCGTGTGCATGTATGTGTGCGTGTGTGCGTGCGTGTGTGTGTGAATTCCTCCCTGGCTGAGAGTCACTAATCTAGCTCAACCAGGCCAGGGGCTCCCCGTAAGTATCTGCCTCTAAATGACAGCTCACCAGTTCCCCCGGACAAGATTTGTCATCATGCTGGTCCCAGGCGGAAGTCTCAGAGGAAAACACTGAAATAGCATGATAACATTTTCTGGAGTAACTGAACCAGACATTGCCAGGAACACATTCAAGGGTAAAATGGAAGACTATAATTATTATGAAAATTATTGATGTAGTTTTCATTGCTATACAATTTTTGAATTAGCAACTGATAATCCTTTTTATGAAAGAAGAAAGGTAGTTTTTCTTGCTTTCCATTCTTCCTGACACTTGTCCGCCTTTCCCTTTCAATCAGCATGCTCCAGGCCTGTGTGTGGCCAGTGGACTCAGGCCTCCACACACAGACCTGGGGGCTGTAGCCAGGCTGCAAGGAAGGACGGCCGGGCCTGACAGGGCCCGGTCCTGTCCCCCCAGGGGCGTTCTCAATGGGCCTCAGAAAAATGAGTTGCATTTTCCATTTGGGCCAGTTGGAGCTATACTCAGACTCAAGCCTATGGGGCAATGAGGGATTACTGCCTGCAGCCCAGTGCTTCTCCCCGTTCTTAAAACCCTCTCGACTGGAAGCGTGGGCCTTGGGCCAGGGGCCTGGGCCTCACCTGGGAGCCAGTTAAAAACCCAGAGTCGGGGCAGCCCCGTAGACCTTCGGAACCAGATCCCAGGTGACAGCGTGCTGAGTCTGTCTGAGAAGTTGCTCCCAAGCTCTTCTGCCTACAGCTGCCCTCCCTCTCTGCTGTCCTTGCTGGTGACCCCGAGGCCAGAAAGACCAGGATTACCTTGGCCGTAAACTCAGCAGCCTGGCCTCAACACCATCTCCTGGTGCTTCTGTGCTCTGGCCAGAGGGCCTGGCTCCTTCCTGCCCAGTGTGAGCTGCACCCCGGGGTTGGGTGGGGCATCCCCATCTCCTCCTCAGGCCTGTCCCTAGTCCCTTACCCTCCTCTCTCCTCTCAAGTCTGTAAACACACTTGAGACCCTTCAGTTAAGAAAACCAAGCAGTGCAACAAAGGAAGAACAGCCTCAACTCTGTCCCTCTCACCTCCCCACCAAGAGGGGCCTGCATTTTCCCCCCTGCCCTCCCACTGTGCAGGTGCAGACTACTGACTATGTCCACAGTTGCTGCGAGGGCTGTGGACCCCGGAAGTAGTGGACATTTATTTGCAATCAAGGAACAATGTAATTGGTCAATGCTGAGATGTAATTAATGGAGAAAACATCCTGTTCAAGATTTCTTATTGGGTCTGTTGAACAGGGGCCCCCCAGGGGGCAAGACAGGCCCCTCCCAGTGTTGCTCCAGCTACCTGGGCTGCTGCACCTGAGGGCTGGGGCAGGGGTGGGGTGGGGGGTGGTGTGAGGAGGGGAAGGGGGCTGGGATTTGAATATGGGAAACAGGAACTCTCAGAGAGTTCAGGAATTTTAAGTAAAGGTGACATTTTCAGCTTGACTTTTCCCTGCCAAGTGACAGGGTGGGACAGTGGGAATTGCCAGGTGGCATGGAGACAGTTGGGGGGAGAGAGAGAAGCTAAGGGGGAGAGAGGGGAGCTAGAGATATAGAGCACACACAGAAATAGAGAGAGAGGGAGGGGATGAGGGGAAAGAGAGGAGGAAGGAGAGAGGGGGAGAGAGGGAGGGGGAGAGGGAGGGAGAGACACAGAAATAGAGAGGGAGAGAGAGAGGGGGTGGGGGAGGGGGAGAGAGGGAAAAGGAGTGGGGAGGGGGGAGAGGGAGGGAGAGAGGGGAGAGGGAGGAGGAGAGAGGAAGGGGGACAGAGGGAGGGGAAGAGGGGAGGGGCAAAGGGAAGGAGAGAGGGGAGAGGGAGGAGGAGAGAGGAAGGGGGAGAGGGGGGAGGGGGAGCAAGGAAGGGGAGAGAAGGAGGAGGAGAAAGGGAGGACGGGAGGGGGAGGGGAGGGAGAAGAGGAGGGAGGCTGGGGAGGCCCAGAAGACACAGCCTTACAGAAGAAAAAGCACTAGAGGCAGAGCAAGCAGGAGAGGGAAAGAGGAAGAGTGGGGAGAGGTAAAGACAGAAAGTGAAGGCAGAAGTGGGCAGAGGGGGAGGGAGAGCAGAAGATGAGGGGGGTGGTTTAAGGTCTCGATGTCGCCTTTTTTAAATAAGAAAATTTGGGCAAATCCAGAGCTGTGTTCTCGCATTTTCAGCATTCCCAGGGGCCTGGGTCAGTAGACACGGAGAACGGAAATTTCCATATCAATAGAAATCTACAGTCTGATCACTTCCAGCAACAACAATGCAGACTGAGAACCAGGATCAGATGGAGAACCAGGATACATGGCTAAGCCCAGGGTGGAGGGTGATGGTGACCACATCCTGGGCCCTAGCATCACCCTTAGTAACTACCATAAAGTCGAATCTTTTCACAACAGTTTCTAAAATCAGCGCGTTAGGCAAATTTGGATCCCCCCAAAAAGCGACCCTTAGAAGTCTCCCTGACTCTGCAGGGGTCTCATGGCCCTGGGAGGGCGGTTTGCCCCTTGTAGGGAAAATCCACGTGTGAGTCCAAGAACATCCGGCCAGATGGGTACAAGCTAAAATGTCTGGGGGATGAGTCCTCTGTGTCTTCCTTCCAAGGTCCCCAGGTGTGGGCTTCCAGGGTCCCCTTTACCCGTTTATTTGTTGCCTTTACACAGTCCTGAATCCAAACTACTCCTTGAGGCAATATTTAAGGACAGGTCGTGAATCAGGGAGCCAACCAAAATTTTTGGTCTGGAGCCTCTGGCCCCCTGATGTGAAGTTTGCGTCTGTGATGCGTCTCGGAGGGTGGCCCGCCCTTGGCCGGGGAACAGGGACCGCGACAGAAGTGGTGGCAGCTCCCTTTCTGGGCCAGCTGGTGGGGCTGACTGGCCGCGCACCCCCCCACCCCCCAAACTGAATCTCTTCCTATTTGGCTGGAGCGCTCCCCTCAGACGCGCAGCTGGCTAACGCCCACCACTCTGGACGGCACTTTTCTTCACGTCACAGATAGGATGGTCGAGGGTGACAAGATGGGCCATTCTGGGGGCCCACATTCCAGAGATCCCTGAACATGGAAAAACCTATGACCCCCTTTCCTCTGTCAAGAATGGTAACTTCTGGGGCGCCTGGGTGGCTCAGTTGGTTAAGCGACTGCCTTCAGCTCAGGTCATGATCCTGGAGTCCCGGGATCGAGTCCCACATCGGGCTCCCTGCTCGGCGGGGAGTCTGCTTCTCCCTCTGACCCTCCTCCCCCTCGTGCTCTCTGTCTCAAATAAATTAAAAAAAAAAAAAAAAAAAGAATGGTAACTTCTGGATGCAACACAGTCCCTTGACCGGGAGACCTCAAGGAAGCTCAGAAGTGACTTGATGTGACGCACACGCTGCTGCAGGAAGGGTCAACGGTCGAGGGTGGTTGCCATGGCAGCACAAGTGAAAAGAGAAGCCTTCCCTGGCTAAGCACAGAGGTGAGCCTCCTTCGGTAACCTGTGTGCAACCTTCTGCTTTCTGCATTCGGGGTGTGGGAGGAAGGTTCACGTCATTTCCTCCCCAAGGAAGACAGGAGGCCCGGAGTCACCCGGCGGCGTGGGGCAGACCTCCAGGCCCTCCGGGGAACAGAAGAAAAGGAAAGGCTCGAGGCCAGCGAGTGCTAGAGCTCATGAGCAGGTGCCGGAGCCAAGCGGGCTCTGCCTTCCTCTGACATAACACGCAGCTAGAAAAGAGGCCACCACGGCGGGGAGGGGGGGGGTTGCATGGCTCCAGATTTGGGGGACAGGCTGTAGGAGGGGGATTTGGCTGAACGGCGCAAAGTGAAACAGGGGCAAATATGCCTGCTTTCTGGAGAAATCCAGGCTCTGCTGACGAACAGCAGCGAAATGATGCGAAATGATGCATAATGGGGCGCTAAGGAGAAAAGCTAGCCTTTGTATGTACGCTGCCTCGAGGTCCTGGGCTGATTGCTCACCCCGTGAGGCGGGATCTACTACGAGCTCTGAAGACCGCTCGCCTGGCGGGAAGTGGAGAGACAGGGTTCACACCCGGGGTCGGCTGAGCCTGGAGTTCGTGCGCTACTCCTTCTGGGGGCTTCCGCTCACGGTCCCGCATCCCCAGGGGACCGGGGCGAGCGCGTCGGACCCTCAGGGCCAGTGGGACAGCAACGGGCACGCCCTCGGGTGGTGCAGCTGCACTGTAAGGACCGGAAGGGATGCACCTTCAACTCAATTTCCCCCTCCCTTTTCCTTGCATAGGATGGGGAGAGGGTCCTTTTGACTCCTTTATTGTCCTCACTGTGGAAGGACACCAAGGCTGCGTGGGAGGTATAGGGAACGATGCTGTGTCCTTCTGTTTCTGCCACCCCTTCCCAGGCACCTTCCCCCACTGCCTCACCACCGACAGGCCGCCTGAAGGGGCGAGCAAGTTCTCCGCAGCTGCGTCTTCCGGTGGTCAGCATCGGTGCTCCAGTGAATGCGATGAGGCAAGCAGGGGTGACGGTCCATCACCCACAGGGACTTCCCCCGCAGAGCTTGGCTCAGAAAGCCACACCTGAGTTGGGATGCTTCGATGCAGTGTAGCTCAGGGGTGGCTGGAGGACTGGGGAGAGGGCTGGGGGCAGGTGGGGCATGGAAGGAAGTCAGGGATGGGATTAGGTGCAAGGTAGGCATCTTGCAGGTGGGGGTCCAAACAGAGAACAGCCCAGAATATCCAGCTCCTTCCACACGGTATTTAGCCCCTGGATCCCAGATGAGCAACAAGCTATGAGGCGTTCTTTATCTGCTCCTACTGGCTCCTTCCACATCTCGACCTTCCTCGGCTCCTCTTAGAAGCTCTGCTGCAGGTTCAGGTCCAAGCCCATAGCACATGGAGTGTATGCATCTCTATCCGCCCAGTGTGGCCCTTGGGGCTCCATTGCGAATGCAAGCCCTTCCACAGGTCCACGATTCTACCTCTGCTCTGTGCCCGAGTGCCAGGAGCCTCCCAGACCACGATCCTCGTCCTCTGTGTGTCTGCTGGAGCCCAGTCACGGTGGACCGGACCTTCCTCCATCGTCAGGGCGAAGTCCACGCAAGTGCAGAAACCAGTGTGGCTCACGGGATGAAAAGGGGAAGGTAATTTGAAGGTACTTTGGCTATATTTGAAAAAGGGCTATAAACTGCAATTTAAAATGCTCATCCCAAAAAGCAAAAAAAAACCCAAAAACAAAAAAACAACCAGGAAAAAAAAAAAGCTCATACCTTTTGGACTAAGCATTTCACTTGTGAGGGTTTATCCTACAAAAACCTTCATCCGTGTGCACAAAGATACGCATTTAAGCATTTTTATCTCTGTGATGTTTATAAAAGGGAAAACCAGGACCACCAAAATGCCCATCAACAGGGGATTGGTCCAACTGTGGGCTGCCTATGGAACAGAATATGATACAGCGCTATCAAAATGAATGAGGTAGTTAATTGTTGGGCATTATTGATCAGAAGGGAAATCTACTGTGTTGGAGGATGCCAACAACCTTGGGTTTGCTAAGTAAAAATAAAATGTGCTAAGTTAATGAAATTGGGAGAACACGGGCCATTCCAGGGGCACATTTGTAGGCAGCTCCGAGAGAAAGAGATGATAGAATCTTTAGTTCCTGGATGGTAGAAGCCAAGGACACAACTGAACTCACCAAACTGCTGTGAGGGGGTGTGGGGCCCATGGGGCAGGTTCTGCTCCCAGTGGCCCTGGTTCGAGTCCCCTCTTCAGCTGAAAAGTGTGAAAATGACAGACCATATGGAGGTTCAGCAGCCAGTCCCTAGGGGTAGAGTGACATCTTTCTGTGGGGCTCCCAGTTAGTGGAGGGGTTAGGGAGACTTTAGGAGGGGGCTGAGTGAGTGGCTACGCTGTGGACAAAGGATAAGGTCATGCGGGGATCAGCTTGAATCGCCTACAAGCCTGCGGGAACTCTGGGATGCCGCCGACACGCTCCAAGTCGCCGTTCGTGTAAGTGAACCAAGAAGCCGAGATACCCCTGTCTGAGGCATTCCAGCTGGAAGGAACCAGGGTGAAGGAGGAACCCACCCTCCTGAAGGCTTCTGTGAGCTGTCTTGAACTGTTAAACATTCGGGAGCCTTTCTCTGCCTTTTGCTGCCACTAAGAAAGGCCAAGATCCAAAGCAGGTAGCAAAAGCCAAAGGGGAAAAATAAAAGCAATAGCAAGAGAAGCCTGTATTTCTCAAGTGAGGGCCATGTGCCCAGCGTTGGGCTGAGCTCCCCCCATGCCGTGCATCTGAGCCTCACCACAGCCTGAGGAGATGAGGAGCATCGCTTCTCCCATTTTACAGAAAAGGAAAGAGGTATAAATCCTGGTAAAACTACACAGTGTGTGCAGAAATGTGATGCCATTTTTGTAATTTCAAGTTAACACTTGAGAGATGGAAAGAGGAGGAACCTGCAGAAGTTTAACCAACATGTTAACGGTGGTCTTCGCTCGGGTGAGTGGAGATGTGCCCACTTTGTGTATTATAAGCGTGTGTGATAGTCAAACACTTTTTTTTTTTTATAATGGAAACGATTTATGTTTTAGTCAGAAAAAAACAGCATTTTGGAGGGGTTAAACTGCTATGGAATTCAAAGTGCATTTAAAAGTAAGTCGTTTTCTGGGGAGCCTGGGTGGCTCAGCCGTTAAGCGTCTGCCTTCGGCTCAGGTCATGATCCCAGGGTCCTGGGATTGAGCCCCCCATCGGGCTCCCTGCTTGGTGGGAAGCCTGCTTCTCCCTCTCCCTCCGTCCCCTGCTTGTGTTCGCTCTCTTGCTGCGTCTCTCTCTGTCAAATAAAGAAATAAAATCTTAAAAAAAAAAAAGTAAGTTGTTTTCTGAAACATTCTAGAAAAAGCAGAATGAAGTGGGAGGAACCACTGTCCAGGACGCTAAGCCTCACCTGCAAGAATCAAGACAGTGTGATACTGGCCGGGGGAGAATCCTAGCCATCCACGGAACAGAACAGAGAACCCAGAAACAGACCCATACAAATATGCCCAAATGACTTGTGACAAAGGGACAGTCGCAATTCAAAGGAAGAACAGCCTCTCCTCAAAAGGAGCCGGAGGAGCTGCGTGTCCACAGCTAAATACACGACCTCAGGCTAAACCTCACACCTCACACACAAATGAACCGAAATGGATCATGGGCTCCCATGTAACACATAAAAATATAAAACTCTGAGAAGAAAACATGGAAGTGGAAATTTTGGGGACTGAGAGCTGGACAAAGAGTTCTTAGAGTCGAAAGCAAAAGCATAATCTGTACACACAAAAAAAGAATGATAGATTGGACTTTATCAAAATTAAAAAAGTATTTGCCGAGTGAAGGAGTCTTTTAGGAGGATACAAAGATAAGCCAAAGAGTGAGGAAACATTTGCAAGCCATGTCCCTGATGAAGGACTTGTATATAAACTCGACAGTAAAAAAAAAAAAAAAATCCAATTAGAAAATGGGCAAAAGACACGATCAGATATTTCACCAAAGAGAATAAAGATAGCAAATAAGCACATGAAAAGATGTTTAATGTCAGGAGTCACTGGGAAAATGCAAATTATACTCACAATGAAATATTGCCACACACCTATCAGAAAGGCTAAAATTAAAGCTAATGGTGAGACCAAATGCTTGTGAGGATGTGGGCAAACTGCACTTCTCAGACATTGTTGGTGGGGATGGAAAAGAGCACAGTCCTTGTGGAAGACCGTATGGCAGTTTCTTATAAAACTAACATGCACCCGGGATGCCTGGGTGGCTCAGTCGACTGAGCGTCTGGCTCGTGATTTCAGCTCCGGTCATGATCTCAGGTTCATTAGATCGAGCCCCGCATCAGGCTCTGTGCTCAGGAGGGAGTCTGCTTCTCTCCCTCTATCCCTCCCCCACACTTGTGTTCTTTCTCTCTCTAACATAAATGAAATAAGTCTTAAAAAAAAAAACCCAAACCCAAAACTAACATGCACCTAACAGGTGACCCAGCATTCAGGTCTTGGGCATTCATCTCAGAAAAATAACCTGAACACGAATGTTCACAGCAACTTTATTTGCAATAGCTTCAAATTAGCAACCAGCCCAATGTCCCTTGGTGGGTGAATGGTTAGACAAACTCTGGCATAGCCACACCATAGAATACTACTCAGGCAATAAAAAGGGACACATATTGATAAGTACAACTCCTTGGATGGCTCTCAAGGGCACTCTGCTTCATGACAAACGTCACTCTGAGAGAGTTACATAGTGTCTGATTCCACTTATGGACCATCCTTGGAATGGCAAAACTATGGAAGTGGGAACAGACTGGTGGTGACCAGGGGACACGGCCAGGTGTGGGGGGAACATAAGTACAACTACTACGGAGTACCAAGAGGTACTCTTGCTGCTTGTGATAATGGAGGAGTCCTGTATCCTGGTGGTGGTGGTGGTTACCCAAACCTCAGTGTGTGATCAAGTGCAGAGAACCCCCCTTACCTCCCTCCCCAACTGGTGGAAACTGGATCAGCTCTGGTTGGCAGCATTATCTGGGTCCACCTTCTTGGTCTCAGTACTATTCTATAGTTACAGGAGACGCTACCACTGGGGAAGCTGGGTGAAGGGGTCAAGGGTCTCTATGCACTGTTTTTGCAACATCTTATGTGTCTATAATCATCTAAAAATGAAAGGTTAAAAAAATAAGTTGCTTTTCCATGTAAGCCTGAAGATACGCATTTTGGGGTTATGTGGTCGATTCTACTGTCAACGTGAAGGGGGACCAACTTGTTCATGGCGGAATCCACTTTGTAGTTGAGCTCCCACACACTGCACAGCCCAGCACCCTAATTCAGATGCGCCCCATTTTGAGTGGCAGTGGTTTTTAGTTGAGAGAGAGAAAGCGCTTTAAAACGCTAGTGTTGGGGCACCTGGGTGGCTCAGTCGTTAAGCGTCTGCCTTCGGCTCAGGTCATGATCTGGGGATCCTGGGATCAAGCCCTGCATTGGGCTCCCTGCTCAGCAGGAAGCCTGCTTCTCCCTCTCCCACTCCCCCTGCTTGTGTTCCCTCTCTCGCTATGTCTCTCTCTGTCAAATAAATAAATAAAATCTTAAAAAAAAAACAAAAAAACGCTAGTGGTTATCCCCTATGAGCAAGTAGCTCAACAAGACACAATTTCCTTCGGAGTAAATAAGATCATAACAACAGAGAAACTAAAATCTTTCAATGGAGAAATGAACCCCTTATAAGAAGCCACCCCATATAATATTAAAACAACCTTTCCTAATCTGGCTCACTCAGCCTCTCGGAAGATTACACATCACCATGTTCAAAGCAATACTTTTCAGACATGTTTTTCCACACTGAGTGAGGAGAGAGGGTATTTTTCGACACCCAGAACCAATATACACAATGGGACAATTCAAGGATTCTTGGCCAACAAAATTAACTCCAGGTGTAGCCTTTATTTAGCCAAAAGCAATATCCCAAATCAGTGTCAGTAATGTGGGTTCAAGGTGACAAAATGTTCACCATCTGTGGCTGACCTTGAGGACAATTTGTAGTTTCTGATGGAATGTCAGCTGCATGAAGATCCAGCTGTAAGGGAGCACCTCCCCTAACCTACCTAAGCCCCCGCTTCCTTGTCTGTGAATAGGAAGGACGAGTAGAACCTACCCCATACTCTGCACACCATCCTGCAAAGAACCGCTGGCCATTGTCATCAACACCCCCATTTCACAGGCAAGGGCACGAGGCCACAGAAATTAGGGAGCATGTGTCACAGCCAAGAGCTGGTGGGTGATGGAGATGGCACTGGAGCCGAGAGTCCCCTGACACCCAAGTCACCCCCACATGTCACCCCACCCACCCTGAGAAGAAGATTCAGGGACAAAACTGGGACTCTGAAGGGATAAAATTGGTCCTTCTGGTCGACCTGACAGTGTGAACACAGAGACGACTGGAGCCGAGCGTGTCAAACCCCTCCCCGTCTCATCTCCTCCTTGGATTCTATCTCAGGAGATGCCAAGGGTGGAAGTAATTGGGTTCGCTGTGTTTTAAAATCCTGTACTCTCAGACTATCACATTCTTGTCAGCAACACTGGTTCCCTTGCTGGAATTTCAAAGCCCCAAAGCAGCCTTGTCTTATGGACAGCTTCTCTTATTACTTTGCCTGGCTGATGGATGATACTTTTAAATCTTTTTTGGGGGTGGGGGGAAGGGAGGTGTCTGGGAACCATGACCTTGATGCATGGCTTGGTCAAGCAGAGATGAAGGGATTGCCTGGGGCCCCATATCACACGACAGCCCACAAAGTCACTGGTGGCCACACGGCTGCTTTAAACAGGGGGCTCTTGACAAATGCAGAGACTGAGCTCTGCCAGGAGCTGTTATGGGTCACACGGCGGGCTCCCCTCCACGATGTTTTATTGTGTGAACGCTGACTAACGGAACTCCAATGGCTCCTGAGGAGCCATCTTACGGCCCATCTTGATGTGACTTTCCTCTTTCCTTCCCTCCCAAAGTGTTACTGCTCTTTGGGGAATTTGCCCTGTTGACACCGTCCACGTGAAGCTACGTGTCCACTAAATGAAAGAACTCTATCATTTTTATGCCAGTCTCCCAGACACCAGCGGAACCTACCTTCCCCCACCGGAACGTTACCTGGGAGAAAGATAAGCCGAGTTTGAAATTACAGAACCGTCACAGGGCTCAAGCAGATGAAGTTAACATGATGTTTTCCTCCAAGCAACAGGGCCACGGAAAGCAAAACAAAACAAAAACCCAACAATGCTCAGAATCTTATTAAGTCCTAAACCTGAGATGCATTTATAGATGCAGGGCAGATTTCCATGCCAACCTCGAAACTCGGGCAACTTTTACTGCCCAGTTACTGCAGAATCTCATAAGTAGAATTCTCCAGGGAGCAGAGTTCTGTCAGATAACCTGAGAGCTTCATCCTGTATCCTTTCCAACTTACCCTCCCTGATAGCATTTGCTGGCGACAAAATGCCTTCCTTACGTTTCCCTTGAACTGTGCCATCCCTTGAACCGTGCCAGCAAACGCAAGACTGAGCGAAGGGGTGTGTGTGTGGGGGTGCTCTATAATTTCAGCCCACATGGCCCCTGGGCAGGGATGGGTCTCTGGGATGCTATCACCATCACAAAGGCCCCTTTATTGAGCCACATACCAGTCACTCTGCTCACCATATATTATTGGCCTTGACAATAAAATGCTCTATTTAATCCTTACTACAAGGTGAGTACATTTATCTCCATTTTACTAAAAAATAAACTGGATCTCAGAAAGGTTAAGTAATATGTCTAAGCTCACAGAGCCAGAAAGAAACGGCAGTGCCAGGATCTCAAGCAGATCTGGGACGAACATGTGAGTCTTCAGAGCTTGGCTGAATGCCCATTAACACGAGCTGAATCTGTTCATTGCCTTCCACTGCCAGTCAAGCAACAGAGAGTACCTGGGAAGGAAGGGTGATCTGAGGGTTCTCTAAACCATGGAAGCTAAGATACATCTTGGTTACTGACCCTGAATTTAAGTCTGATGGCCCCAGATGGTCTTGTCTACCTTGACAGATTCTAGGCTGTTGCCAGCCCCTTGCCCTGCAGCTAAGGGGCCAGCTCGCGTAACTGAGCCGGCTGGTCTTCCACATGGAAGGCCGAGGAGACTTCCAATTGGATGCTGGGCTGTTCCACCGCTTTGCTCTCACTGAATGGCCTTGAAGAGGTGGGATTTAAATTGTGTCGAGGATATTAGTCCAAAGTGAATGAAGTGGAGAGTAGACTTCTCGTTTATGTCCCCAGAGTGATAAATGAGGGAGTATAATTTTTTTTTCTAAGGCAAAGAAAATGGGAAACCAATGTGGATTTCAGACACATGAGAAATAGCTTATGAATTTAGATGATAGCTCGGCAGAAATAAATTGTACATCTGTTCATTCATTTTAATAAAGTGGAGGGATGGCACGCTGCTGGGGCCCTTGGAGAACCCTGAGTTTTTAAAATTATGGTCCTATAATAGTAGCATTAAAATTTGTAATGCAGCCAGTGGTTTCTGAATTGGAGGGAAAATTCATTTATAAAATAGAAGTTCAGACTTTGGAATGTAAATGGGAAAATGCAATTTTTTTCTTGGCCAGATATGAATTAGTCCTGGGAGGGTACTACAACATCTTGACCATAAAATATATTTTTAAAATCTTATGAGGAAGTTTTCAGACTGCTGACAAAACTTCTTTGGGCAATCTCTATTTAGGTAAATTGTGCGGGAATGAAACATGGTTAACTGGCTTTGTTATTTCTGCCTTGAGCTTGGTGCTTTTTGTACTGGAGCAATTATAGATTACTATTTCCATTTGCAATGAGTCTAGTTTGTTACAAATACAAAAATCATTTTTACGCAACAGCAGAAACATAAGGGAGAGAACTTTTATAGACCAGCAATTACCACTTACGATGAAAATTTACTCATTCGGCAAATAGTATTGAGTTTCTTATTACACGTGAGCCCTATGCTTGATATTGGGGAAAATGCCACAGTCCTGATTGTGGGTTTCCTGCTGACTTTAAAACCCAGAAGCATTATTAAAATTTCTTCAGAAATAGGTAGTGAGCCCACAGAAAGCTTTCAGATGGAGGAAGCCATTCCATTTATTTCACAAATCAGTCACTCAAGCTTTCCGGTGGGAAAGAAGTACAAATAAAGATTTTTTTTTTTAAAGATTTTATTTATTTATTTGACAGAGAGAGACAGCGAGAGAGGGAACACAAGCAGGGGGAGTGGGAGAGGGAGAAGCAGGCTTCCCGTCGAGCTGGGAGCCCGATGCGGGACTCGATCCCAGGACCCTGGGATCATGACCTGAGCTGAAGGCAGATGCTTAACTGACTGAGCCACCCAGGCGCCCCAAGAAGTACAAATAAACCAGTGGTGCTGACCAGCCATGGGTAGCACAGGCCCAGCAAGGAATACCCCAGACTGCCTCCGATGCATTTTATTTGCTTTCTAATGAAATTCTGAATGGATATAGAATGACATGGCCCATAACCTTGCAAAGAAAAAATACAGATTGTGAAGAGGTTGTGTATAGTCTTGGAATTGAGGGCAATTAGCTGTTGTCTTAGGTCAGCTTCTGCTCAGAAACGTAAGACATTCTCCCTCAGATTTGTAGGTATCTAACCAATATCTGAAGAGGTCACAGGGACAAGGGGGTTGGGATGTGACACTTCAGTGGAGACAGAGCAGAGATGGAATAAAGGCAAAGAATAAACTGTGCAAGTTCCTCAGGGGCAGGACTATGGTGTGGTTACCAGCCAGATGGAGGAAGATAAAAGGCCCCAGAAAGTTTTGCAATGAACATCTTTGGTTAACCAGTACCTAGACTTGGAACTAACTATTTAGGTCAGGGACCTCCTGAGAACTGTGTTTTTATATATCTTTGTTAATCTGTGTCTAGCTTCTTAGTTTGCCTTCCTGGAAGTGAGTTTACTAGATCAATGAGTAGGAATCTTTTTAAGGTTCTGGATAGTATCTGAGTCCAGAGTCTACTCCTGAGCATGGCTCTGCTACCTCCTCCAATGGGGTCTATTTTGAAATAGAACTGGGGCAAAGTCGTCTGTGGAGAAAGAGAGAGGGGCCAAGAGAGTTTTCGAGAGAGCAGGGAGGGTGGAGATCAGCCTCCCAGCAAGTAGCTGTTTAATAAGAGTCACATGGAAAGAATGGAAGACCCCACCCCAGCTGGGTTAGGAAACCATGTGTTCAGGACTTGCATTCAAATGTTACCTATTGATTCAGTCACCTTTAAATACCACCCCCATCACAGTGCCTTGCTTCCATTTGGTGCTTAATTAATGCTCATGGAATTCCTGAGTATCAACTCCATCCTAAGCCCTTCTGGCTCCCTCGCCCAGCTATCCAGCACACACAGGAGCTCGGCCACACAGTGACAGTCGCGTGATTCATGGCAAGTCCCGGGGACAGCTCCGCATCTGCATGCATCCTGCTCGCGGATGGTTTCCCTGCATTCCTGGGGCCTCCAGCATCCAGTCCGCCCTCAGAACGGTCACAAAGATGGAGAGCATGAAACAGCCATATGCCACACGGTGAAATCTGCTACAGACATAAAAAGAGCCCAGGAATACGAAGCGCACCTGTTGCGTCACATTTTGCCTGTGGCACGTGGCTCGGAGGGAAAGGCCCTCAGTGACCCTCTCTCTGCCATGCTGTGTTCTCGGCCTGCGTCAGCCATGTGCTCTGTGCTGTCTCCCAAGGCCCCGCAGCTCATCCACGGGTACTATCTAACCTTGTCTCTTGGGATCCGCGGGCCCTGGGGCCGGGGCTGCCTCGGGACGCCGCTGCTCCAGCCCACAGCTACTGAGCTGCGCACCTGTTCCATACGAGGCCAGAAAGAGCGAGGGAGACAAGTGGCGGCAATTGCCAAGAGAAAATAACTTATTTTCCACAGGTCTGAGAGGTAAATGACAAACCGCGGGACAGGCAGAGGAAGGCGACGGGCCTGTCACGGCGGAGCCATGTCATGGGCTCTGCTCTCAGCACGGAATCCCGCTCATCACCGCCCCTGGCCCATGGAAGGGGCGGCGGAGAGGAAGAATCTGCAAAAAAGACAGGACAGGAGACTGTCCCACTGTACGGGGTGCGGAAGGGCCATCCTTTAAACACGTGTGCAGCTGGGGCCTGGGAACACAGAAGCCAATAAACCAGTCTGGAAGGAGTAAGTGTCTCCTCAGAGCATGGATCTTTGAAGAGAACACAGGGGCTCACCGTTTTGGTGCGCAGACACACACACACACATTTTTATTTAGATGGGGCACATAATAACTCACAGCGGTGGGCGTTTACATGTCTAACAACAGACTCTTCAGGAAACAAAAGCCCTGCTTTAGAGCTTGAGCCAACGTCTGCAGCCGGCTTCGGGCTGCCCATGTGACAGCGCAGCATGTACAGCTGAAGAGAGATGCTCAACCAACTCTCGCAAAGCTGCAAGGTGGCCCCATTGCACCCCTGCTTACGATGAGCGGGCGATGGTGACGGAGGCCCTTTCAACCAGGCTCTGGAGTGCATGGAAGATGTGGTTCCATCTGCACGTGTTCCTTTCTTTGGGGAACCGCCTCACCTCATCCCTTGGGGTCACGCTTGTGCTGTCAACACAGTCCTCACTTTCCTTCCTCAGAGGTGAGCCAGTGACCTGGGGTGAGCCAACCGTCTCATCATTTCCTGGCACTCTGTCTGGACTGACGGGGCCTTGGGACCCAGTACAACCAGTCAGAGTCTTTCTAGGAGATTAGCATTTGGATCTGGGCAGCAGGGTTTATGTGTCTTTCTTTGAACGTAAGCCGCGGGGACATGACCTTAGGGCCACCAGAGGCCGTCTTACCTGCCATGAGGAGACAGCCTACCAGAGAAGAAAGCCAACAGAGACAGACAAGCATGGCTGAGACATAGAGTGGCATTGAGATAGTGTTCTGATGATGCTCTCGGAGCCCTGGAGGCAGCCTGGGGTCAGAAAGCCCTCAAACTTTCCCATTGATGGGTACCCATGCATCCCCCAGTGATGGGTACCTACGCATCCCCCAGTGATGGGTACCTACACATCCCCCAGTGATGGGTACCCATGCATCCCCCAGTGATGGGTACCTACGCATCCCCCAGTGATGGGTACCTACGCATCCCCCAGTGATGGGTACCTACACATCCCCCAGTGATGGGTACCCATGCACTCCAGGATATGCTCCCGTTAGTTCAAGGTGGGCTTCTGTCTTCAGCAATGGAATGAGTGCAAGCAGAGGATCTTTAACTGTGGAGAACTAAAAGCAGATATTCTTGAGGAAGAGTGAGTCTCTGGTCTCAGCCTTCCTCTAACTGATTTGTCCTTTCAATTTCCCAGAACTGAAGGAAAACGGTATTCCGACCATTTCTATACGAGGCTGGTAGAAGTGGTCAATTCAATTTGCTGGGGTTTGTTGAGGCTTTCGTCTGAGCGACAGGGCCCAGTGCCCATCATGTGGGAGGCCAGTGCTTGGCTATTATAAACCAGACAGCTAACTGGTTCTGGCTCTGATACATAGATCTACAGTGCCGAATTGAACCTGTGTTAAACCATGCATCCGGGGCGATTAGCAAAGGCATCTGTTCCTATTTGCAGAGCTGTCAGGAAAAAGCGCTGTTTGTTCGATCTGATTTAATGAAACAAATATTCTTTGTGCTTCCTCTGTGTACATTGTTCTGGGACCGGAAGGGGGCTGTTGGGACAAATGAAGCTGTGTCTGCCCTCAGGGAGCTCCGGTCTGGAGGAGGCAGAAATAGATACCTATAATGCTGATTCAACTCATGCTGTGAAGGATGCTGTGCCTGGGGCAGGGGCAAAATGCTGGAGAGGCACCAGTAAGAGAGAGCCAGTTAATTCTGACTGGGAGATGTGGGGGAGCTTCAGGGAAGTGCATGGCTGCCCGAGGCCTGTTGCTGGGGGAGCAGACTCATGGAGGGTGGGCCCCCTCTCCAGCCCCTCCCCATGCTTACACTATACCTCCCTCTCTCAGCCCCTCCTACACCTCTGGTGTGCCTCAGGGCACTTGCACCTGCAGCATGCCCTGCCCCAAGTAAGCTATCCCAGACACCATCTCTCCTCACTCTAGTTAGCAAAGCCAGCATTTAAAGGAGGAGACGTTACTTTGTGACCTCACATTTCCAGATCCCGGACCAGGTCATGTTCCTGAAGCTCTCAGAACTTATCTGTGGGATGCATCCCTCTTGCAGTACTTTAACACCTGTCCTCCCTGCTAAGCCTCAAGAAGACCAGGACTTGCCCATCTTGTTTCAATCTCCAGCCTTTGGTCCCACCGTGTTGGCTTAGCATGTGCTGAGTGAAAGAGCTGAGACCACCAGCAACCCCGCTAACTCAGAACGAGTACGTCAAGTGCACGAAGACCGGTGAACTTGAAGAAGGACATTATCTCATTAATGACTATGGAACTGCAGTAATGGCAGTAATAAATTTGAAAGATTTAAAAATTGTTATCAGAGATGACAGACTAGCATAAAAATGACCCTCGTTAATGAACCAAAGTTTTTCTTGCTTTATAGGCCTTTCCCCGAATTCTCCAGTGAGCAAAACCTGGATTTCAATCATGAGATCTAATAATTGGTATCATTATTAGCCATCGACAGCGATGCAGGATGATTTCAGATTAGATGTGCACATGCGTGTATATGAAGTGGAATTGTCAATATCTTTCCAGGAATGTTGCTGTGCTCAACAGAGAGCACTTGGCCCTGTCGTCGAGGTCTCAAATAGAAGGCTAGCTTGTTGGGGGCCTGGCTTCTTTCATTTCTGAATCCATAGAGCCAGAACCGCATGTAGAAACTCAGAAAGTGTCTTGTTTACTGGTTGAGAGCTGGGCTCTGGACCCAGGCAAGCTGAGGTGGCAACCCTGCCCCACCACGTTGTAACCTCAGGCATGTTTCTTAACTTCCCTGTGCCTCAGTTTCCTTATCTATCTGATGGGGATGATGAGAGTCCTTCTGTCATAAGGCTATTGTGAGAAATGATTCATGATACCTACAGGCTTTAGAACAGTGCTTCCCAGATATGCACATAGTAACTGCAAGCTCCAAAAGGTGGTTTTATGGATAAAAATATTTTTCATCTATTCTTTGCTCATAAGAGGTGATTCTTATATTTGACACTGGACCTATCAAAATAAAGATACAAGGCTGCTGATCACATTCTCTGGCTGTGAAAAAACCTCTCCCCTCTTTTTTTAATTTGAAGAAACTGTAGAGCAGGAAGGAGTCACTTAGACTCATCCTGGTGAACCCAGGAGAGAAGTCTTGTGTGTGTGTGCCATAGTTAGACCCAGGGCTTGCACAAAACACTGTCCTGATTTGAATGGAGAGGTAGGTGAGGAACAGGAAGGGAGGAGGCAGTGAGGTGAGGTTCAAAATATTCAAGCTGAGCTGAGCCCGGAGGTTATATGCCCGCTTCTTTGGTAACCCCCGGGGGCACACGTGCAATGAGAAAAACCAGATGGATGCTCTCTGAAGAATAGCCCTAGCCTCTCCACCACCCTGGAGAGCTGACCCAAAGATCAAGACCACGGAATAGGGATGTCACCGCTGGGCAGAATCGGGCAGAAATGCTCTGAGGATGGGTCTCCTGGCACTGAGTGGTGGGCTGTTACCCCTTTCACGGCGCAGAAAGTGCGGGGTGGAGAGCACGGGACGTAGACTCTGGGCATGTTCTCTAGCTCTCTGAGCCTTAGTCTCCACACCCATGAGATGGGCGTGAAGGTAACAGTACCCCTCTCAGGGCTGGCAGAAGGAGTGAACGGCGGAGCGTACGTAAAGCTCTCAGACCCCGCCTGGTACAAAGCAAATGCCTCCAGGTGTGTACATTGGCTTCTGGATGCTTATTTAATGACAGAGGATGAAAGAGCCGGTCCAGGGAGGGTTGGACAGGCAGAACTTCTGATGGAATTATCAGTCTTGCCTTTGAGAAGAACTCATTACACACTGGCTGTTGCCGATGAAAGGCTTGCTCCATCAAAGAAAGACATCTCTTTGAATTTGCAAGGAAAAAGGAGATGCGAAGTTTGGACTCTCAACATCTAGATCCCCTGTGACTTTGGGAAGGGATCACCTTGCTTAGCCTTAGCTTTCTCATCAGCACAAGGGTGACAACGACAGCCTCTTCGCTGGACCGTCCAGGCAAGCAGGTGACAGAGAGTTTGTGGACCCAGACATGCACATGGGGAGAAGGCCAGGTGCAGGTGAGGGCAGAGACCAGGTGATGGATCTATGAGCCTGAACGCCACAGATTGCTGGCAAACCACCGGGAGCTAAGAGACTGGCACGAACAGACTCTCCCTCAGAAGGTACCACCCTGACGCACTTTGGTCTTGGACTTCTGGCTTCCAGGACTGTCTGTTGTTCAAGCCACACAGTGTGTGGTACTTTGTGACGGTAGCCCCAAGACACTAATGCAATGATCGTTAAGTGTCACCTCCTCAGAGGAGACCTCCGTGCATGTCATTGCAGGTGCCCACATTGTCCCCAACTGTGGCGATTTCACCGCATTCCATCTTGTCACTAGGGGCCGTCCAAAGCTATTTTCTGGCTGGCTGTCCCCACTCTAGACTGTAACCTCATGAGGTCAGGGGCTGTGTTGTGCTCACTGCCCTGTATCCCAGCTTAACGCGGTGCCGGGCAAAGAGGAGGCATGGAATCCATGTCTGGTGGATGGGCTGGTGAATGAATGAATGAATGAATGAATGAATGAATGAATGAATTCACTTTGAAAAGCAACAGTATAATGTTATGGCGTGTGATATATGAGCATAGGTACATTCAGAAGATACTGCTCATCCATCGCTATCTTCTTAGATCTGGGCAGGCCCACAGCGGAAGAAAATGCTGCCAACAGTGGGAAAATAGATACTCAGGCTGTAAGTGAAATAGATTTTAGTTTGGAAAGACGTGAGTACATTAAAATCAATTCTGGATTATTTTGTCTAATCGCACTTAGAAAAATAAGCCCACACAGAACTCTGGAGCTGTGGGATATTTCCTCTCCTTCTTGTTTTTAAGTTCACAGCATAAGGTGAGCCTGTCCCCACTCCAGTGATTCCTTTATGCATTATTTAATAACATTCTGCCTCTCTCTCTCCCCCTCTTCTCTCTCTCCTTGACTGGTAAAGAAGTACATTTAGGGCTCCCTGCAGTCTATGTACATTCGTTTACTCACTTTGGGAAGAAATTGAACTCCAGCTCTCTTGGCTCTCAATGAACCACAGTAAAAGTGATAAACCTCAGGATTGCTCGTGACTTTCGTGTCACCATAGGCCTTGATTTCCTTCATCGGTAGCAGCATTTTGCTGCAGTAAGACTGGCCTGGGATCTGCTATCTGCTTTGAGTGGCATCCCTTATCTCGAAAACCAGTGGGTTGGACGAGATTCTTTCACAAGTCCCCTCAACCGCATGACACCTTAATTTCTCGATGGCCTCTTTTGCTTGCTGTCAAACATTTCTAATTTATCCACTCATTCACCTCTTGCTTGGTCGTATGCTACATGTCAGGCTGGGTGCTGGGGTCAGAACAGAGAACAAAAGAGACCAGTGTCCCTTCTTGTGGAGTCTACATTCTCATTTGGGGAGAATGACAATAAGCCAGTAAATAATCTAACTATATGGCACATTAGAAGATCAATATCACACATTACATGTTAGAATAAAATGTGTACATATAGGATATGCACCTATTAGAATAGAATGCATAATAGAATATTACATAACAATGTATAATAGTATACATGTAACACTATATGTAATATGGAATAGAATAATATTTAAGTGTATTAGAAGCTGAGACACAACAGACTGTAATAAGTATCTGCTGCCTGAATCATAAAGTCATCTCTAATTAAACATTTGATGTCACCCCTGTGCTTGGACCTTGGAAAGGATGTGCCCCAAAATACCAAAGCATTTACTTGTTATTAGGGAGATACTGTATGTGTACATGCAATCAGTGATGTGACAATACTGTGCTGGGAGATGCCAAGTGTGTGTAGGAACAAGAAGGATGAAGCAACAATCTTCCTGGGGGATTTATAATCTGGGCATTGCAGGATAAACTGGATTCTTCCAGATACAAAAGAAGAAAAAGGCATTCTAGGGGGAAGGGAACAGAATGCACAGTGGCGCTGAGACATTCCAAAACTTGGCATTTTAGGGGAATAAATAGGGCTTCGGTGTGGCCTGAGATGAAAATAGGCTGTGACCAGGTAGACGATATTTAAAACCATCCATGCAAAAGACCCAATGATCTTACTTCTAACATTGTTCACTACAGAACAGTTTTCAGGTGTAGTGGGGCCTTGGACACTTCGTTCTCCAACATGTGCCATTTTGGTTGCCCTTGGCTTCCTATTTTTGAACAGGTAAGTTCTGCAAGCTGCATATGGAGGTGTACTAATGTTATATTCTTAGAGTTAAAAAAAAATATGTTTGATAGCTTTGTGGTTGTTGCTCTTAGTGTGAGATACTGTATTTGATAGAAGCAGATGGATGAAGTCTTCAGAGGCCACTGTGCTATGGAATGGCCCAGTGGTGAGACTCTGCCAGCTGTAGTAAAAAATTGCTTTTATTGCTACTGAGTTGCTACTGACCCTCAGAGCATAACCAGAGGGCTAGCAGAAGTATGGAATTTGCATAGAGGTTCACACAGGGATGCTGGGGATCAACACATCATGAATATAATTATAAAAGAGTGATTAATGCGATAAATCATCCGGCTGTCTGGTCTACCTCTACAAGAGACTTGAAGAACCAGCCACAGGGCAGATTACATTTTTTCACTTAAAAAAATCCAGATGTTTTGGCATCACACGCACAGTTTCTAATTGGCATAGGCATTTTCAACAACGCAAGATTTCTCACCCTGCTGTCTATGAACAATTAAATTCAGGAAAGCACACACCACTCTTTTCCTTAGCTAGAAGAATCCTGTTTGGATGATGGCTTCTATTTATAGAGCATGCTTATATTTGTACAAATGCTTCCCTTCGCTCTCTTTTAGTCAAGAAATCCAGCTGTAGACCTGCTGTTTCAAGTACTTCTGAAATTTGAACACTAGGAGATTTAGTTGATGATTTCATGTTTTTCTATGACCTTGGTGCAGGAGAAGAAAGCAGTGAACTCACCCTTTCTAAGTGAAGATCAATGGGGGATGTGGGTATTGGCTGTTTTGCAGCTAACCCCTTGTTAATTATGTGATGGGGAGTTGGGAATGCAATTCGCAGTAGATGGCTCCTGGAGTCCTTGGGCAAGGTGTTGGCCCAGACAAAGATGGACCAGGGACTGATGTAATCAGAAGTGATGTTACTGTTTGTGTAGTTGGAAATCAGTGGTACCTGTGCACTGAAATTACTCTGTTCTCTTTTCTCCAAATATTCTATTTCTCTATGTATTGGGATTTCCCCCCATCACTGCACAAAGCATGGGATAAAAATCCCAATAGTGTATGTTTGGTTTTATGTAAAATTTCAGACACTTAGAAAACTGTCAGGTGATTTCACAGTCTCATGGAAACAAGTCTCCTATATTTCACCATGACAGCTATAAAAAGCTTTATGGGAAGAGGGAGGATGGACTATTTGGAGTAAGATTTAATCATCTTTAAAGATTTATCTGGTTGTTAAAATGTCTCGGCCTCCACCCTCCAAAAATTTACTTGAGTTGGATAATTGAAATGGGTTTGATCTTCTAAGCAATATGTGACTGGCTTTCTGGATTAATCTCTATTGAGCAAGCAGAACGTGTAATTACGTGGTCAATGTTTAGACACAGGCATGCCTGAATTTAAAGGGCTCTCCTAAGGGAAGTAAACTCTTAGGGGAGGAGAGTTTCATTTAAAGCACTCAACCATATTGCATGGAACCCTGGGGGAGTGGATAAATCTATTCCCTGTAAATAGACCTTTGGTAAAAGAAGGCACAAAAAGGTATTTCCTAACCACCAAACAACCAAAAACAAATGAAGATCCAAGAGTTAAAGAAACTCCAGGTATTCATGTCAATTCAAGACTGAGGGGCTCAGAAAGGGAAGCTTGCCACTGATTATGCAGGTCAAGTCTCTTATAGTTAGAGTCACTTCTTGGTTACCGATATCAAGGAGGAGACCCAAACGTTTTTTAAACTTTTCACTGACATGAGTTGATTTTAAAGCCAATAGTAAGAGAAGGTGTGGGCACTGACAAACTGTTTCATTATTGTTCTTTAATCTATATTTTTAATGAACATATGAGGCTGCTTTGTGCCACAGTGAATTCCATATTCACCTCTATTGCTTTTCCTTGATGCTCCAGATGAAAAAGCTGATATAGATTTTTTTTCTTTGTTGATGGTAGTTGGGGCAAACTTCTCCTAGACTGACCCTCAAATTTAGAATAACTTGAGAATATGTATTTAACACAAAGACTCCCACCTATTTGGAAGCAGTACCAAGAACTACCAAGGCAGCCAGAACTTGGGAATCCAGGATTGTGCAGAGAGGGAAGCTCCCTGAGGCCAATATCCTATTGGACTTTTACCCTTAAGGTATTTTCTAAATTGTAATGGCACTGGGACAAGAGGCTAAGGATCTGAGCAGGAAGCACTGGCTAAGAGGCCATGAAGTCAAGCAGAGCTTTCAGCAATCTCGTGGGGGCTGAGGAGACAACTGAAATTCAGGGTCTCTGAAGTAGAAGAGCCCTTGTACATACCAGACTTTTGGTGAGGACCCCAGAAATGCTGCACCTGAGGACTAAGGGAAACCAGGAAGTAGATTAGCCCCCAGAAAAGATTGAAACTCAACCACCATAAATCAACTTGATCCTAGGCTTATTTAAAGTCATCTTTTTCTACACGTCTTGGTTTCAGGAGGTAAAAGTAAATCCTTCCTGGAGAAATATAACATCAGCCAGAGTCCCTAAATCCCTTTAAAAAAAATTCACATGTGTTATTGATAAAGTTATAGGCAGGCCAAGGGACCATAACATATGACCAAAAAAGAAGTGAAAAATACTGAAAATAGAAATAGACCTAGAAGTAATCTAGATACTGGAGTTATCAGACATTGAATTTAAAGTAACTCTGAGTAAAACGTTTAAAAAATAGGTAAAGTGGAAAATTGCAGCAGAGAATTTTAATCCATAAAATCAGTTCATGGAAATTATATTTAAAATACAAAATGTGGAATTAAGAACTTATAGATGGGTATAATAGATTAGATGAAGCAGAAGAGAGAATTGGTGAACTGGGAAAAAGTCAACAGAAGCATAGACAGCCTCTCTCTCTCTCTCTCTCTCTCTCTCTATGCAATTAGAGTCTAAGGAAAGGGAGAGAAAATGGGTCAAGAAATAGTTGAAAAGTTATGTTATGAAGTGAAATGCTTAGGGAACAAGTATGACAAACACAAATTAAACCATACCTCAGCATGCCATGGTAAAACTGTTGAAAAGTAAGGCAAAGAAATGTTATTAAAAGCAGCCAGAAACAAGAGCCACATTTCTGTCAATGGAGAAGAAAGTAATACTGACAGCTAACCCAAAAAATTAGCTGATGTCAGAAGTCAATGAGACGGTACCTTTAAAGTGTCGTAAAAAAATAATTATCAACTGAGATTCTGCATCCAGTGAAAATTACATAAAAAATTCAGGTAAAAAAGATGGTAATAATAAATGAGAGAGTTTGTCACCAACAGACTTGCACTATTTTTAAAATAAAAAAGAATTCTTTTATCAGAGGAAAATTAACCCATAAGGAAGCACTAAAACATGAAGAGATAAGTGATAATATAAAGGGTGAATAAATGGATGCTTGTTCAATAAAGTAATATTTTTGTAAAATATAAAATATTTGTAGAATTAAAACATGACAACAAGATCTCAAAAGATAGGAATGGGATAAAAGGAGTTCAGATGTTCTAAGGTCCTTGAAGAATGCAAGAAGTGGTAAAAATGTGAATTTATATTAGATTCTGTAAGTCAAGGATGTATATTTCAATTTCTCAGAAACTAGAATAAGAATATGAAAATGAAGTATAATAAATAAGTTATAGCAGAATATAAAATGATAAAAAATACTGGATTATTTAAGAAAGGTCAGGAATGAGAGAAAAAGAACTATATGAAGGTGCTCAGATAGGAAACAAATACTAGGATTGGTAGACTTAAACTCACATATATGTTTTTGGCATTACATGTAAATGGACAAAATAATCCAAGTAAAATCGGAACTGATAAATAAAAACCCAAATATACATTGCCTATAAGAAATGCACTTTAACGTAAGATTACAGAAAACTTGAGAGAAGAAAGGATGGAAAAAATATAGTATGATAACACTAACCTTAAGAAAGCTACAGTAGTTATTCTAATACTAGATGAGGTAAATGTCAAAGCAAAAAGCATTTCCGGAGGTAGAGAGTAAATTTTGTAATAATAAAAGATCAAAACATCATGAAGATATGACAATTTTAAATTTGTAAGCACTTAATAACACAGCTTCAAATATTCAAGGAAAAATTAGATACAACTAACAGGAGAAATAGATATACCTAAATTCACAGATATCATATCCATTCTTTCAGTAACTGATAGAAAAGATTAACAAAATATGTAAAGGATTTGAACAAAAATATTAAAAAACTGTAGATTTCACATTGTTTTCATGTGCACTTGGGCCATTTATCAAAACTGATCATATTCTGGGTTGTGAAACAAGTTTCAATAAATAGCAAAGGACTATAACCGTATCAGTATGTTCTCCAAACACAGTGGAATTAAACTAGATGTTAATAAATCCTAAGTATGTGGAATTAAGCAATATACATTTAGGCAGTGGTCAGTGAGAGGGATTGTAGGAAGTTCCTGAGCTGCTGATCAGGTTCTACTTCTTGATCTGGGTTTTGCGTTTGACTTATGAATCATAGAATCACTCAATATTTGTGTACTTTTTTTGTATGAAAGTTACATGTTTATTTAAAGAAAGGCCATAAAACTTGAGTTAGCCATATTAATTGCAATTTAGAAAGACATTTTGGAATGTTTTGATAAAATAAGTAAGCAATTATAAACTCCTAATTTGGAGCAATATTGTAGGTCACTTCCTTTTCTTTCTGACTATTAAGGAATTGAGAGAAAATTCAGATAAAAGTTAGTGGATTATACATGAATGTTCATAACAGCATTATTCACAACAGCCAAAAAAACTGAAACAGCCCAAATATCCATCAATGGATGAATGGATAAACAAAATGTTGTAAATCCATAGAATAGAGTATTATTCAGCCATAAAAAGGAATGAAGTTCTGATACATGCTACGAGGTGGAGGAAGCTTGAACGCATAAGTGAAAGAAGCAAATCACAAAAGGCCACATACTGCATGACTCCATTTATATGAAATGTCCAGTATAAGCAAGTCCATAGGAATACAAGGAAGATTAGTCGTTGCTAGGGGTTGTGGGGAAATGGGGATGGGGAGTGATTGCTATGGGCATGGGGTATCTTTGGGGTGATGGAATGTTCTGGAATTAGATAGCGGTGATGGCTGCACAACTTTGTGAGTCTACTAAAAGCCAATGATTTTACATTTTAAAAGGGTGAACTTTATGGTATGTGAATTATATCTTTAAAAAGTTATTAAAAATACTTAATGGAATGTGAAGTGGAAGTGGCAAAGTTAAGGAATAAAAGAAATAGATGTTATCCTGACATCATTCTGCATCAGATTGTTCGTTAAGAGGAAAAAGTAAATTTCTAAAACAAATAAAATAGCTCCTTGATTGCCTGATAAACCAATAAACGAAGAGGAGTGAATCATGATAAACACATTGGTAAAGACTTAAATTTCTTGCAATTTAACCTGCCACGTCAACATCAATAAAGGTAATATAAAACTCTTAACATGCCTCAAAACAAGGGCATAGATGACCCCCATGGATGACATGGTTAACAAGGGTCATCAATTTACACAAAAGCATTTGAAATTGTACAACTACATATTTTTGTATATTGTATATAATTGTGTGTGTGTGTGTGTGTATGTATATACACTTGAATGAGAAACCTGATATTTTCTCAAATTTAACACTTCTCAAAATTTACATGAGTTTTCCAACTATGAAATGTGTCGTGAAGGTGAAAAAACATGTTTCTAAAATCTCAATCATACAGAGCAAGTTTCTATCAACCCTACCAGGGGAAAGACTAGACTTTTTGTTCTCTTTCTATAGAAGTGATATTACATAGTTATTATATAAAGATGAGACCACAGAGTTTGCCATCCAATGTGTAAGAGTAAAGGCATTACAGGGTGAATTAGGCAGTTAACTATTAAATTTTTTTATTGTAACAGCTAATAGTCCAAAGAAAAATAAGATTCCCAAGGCATCAAGGTTTCTTGAAGACCCAACACTGGTTTTTAGGATTTGGAAACCGACCCTCCATACCCACTCGATAACCCAATGCGAGTATTTGCCCGTGGCTGTTTCAGTTTGCCGGCTTCCTGTTCATGCCATTTACCTTCACCCCTCTATGAAAACCATAGTGTTTACCCATCTCTCATCTGCCAGCTGGAGGACAGGACCTTTTAAGTTGTATGACAGTTTTATTACAGATGTAATGTGATAGCTCAAACATGGCAACATTTACCTTAGAATTCATCAAATAGCTAAAAAAAAAATCCTAAGTTATTAAGTTTAAATCACCAATTGCCATATTAAGGTAAAACCTGAAAATTAATTGATTGGAAAAATGAAGAAAAACTCAATGTCTGAAACTAACATTTAGTAGAATCTTTGTGTAAAAACTATTAGGAAAACTCAAAGAGGACTCTCCACAGGGAGACAAGAACTTCCAACCCAAATATTCGCAAAAGTGAATGATAAAAATCGAATTCATGTATCAATTTTAAGTATGACCATGGCTCATCCTACCTGGTGACACGATTCTAATGTTAAGATGGACTTCAGGAAGCATTCAGCAAATACTGAATTATTGAGTGCCTACTGGGACTGTGACTGAGAATAAGAGAGATGTGGCCTTGCCTCTCAGCAAGCTTATAGTCCATGGAAACAAACACAGTGGAACACACAGATGAGCTGACTTTGTGCTAAGAATTTACTTTTTTTTTTCACTTTTAAAAATAACCTTTAAAATATCTCCTTCCTCAGGAACAACCCCTATATTGTTCAGGGTGGCAACATGCCAACTCAAGATGGAATTATTTCTCACGCTCCCTTACAGATAAGGGAGGCTAAGGAGATGTGGGTTTCTGGGGAAGCTCTTCAAACGACATTTACCTAGGGGGCAGGTCCTTCTTTGCCCTTCTCATTTCCTGATCCTTTCTTCCTGTGATGTGGACACGATGGCTAGTGCAGCAATGACCCTACTGTACTATGAGGCAGCCTTGGAGAAGGTAGGGAAGAAAGATAAGAGGAATCAGGGACCCTGGTGATGTCATGGTGTCAGCACATTGGCCTGGGACTGTCAACCTACACATTCTCATGTGAAAGAAACCATACCTCTACCTCCTTTAACACAGTGTTATTTCCAGTTGCTCTTGTTTGTGGTACACATAACTTCTCTTTCAAACAGATAACAAAATTAATATCTCTACAGAAGGAAGATCACATCAAAAAGAATTAAAACAAACAAACCAACAAAACAACCATATATTCCTGTGAACTTCCTAAGAAATGTCTTAATATACATAGAAGCCTATTTAAGACATCATCTTGGGGTGCCTGGGTGGCTCAGTTGGTTAAGCGACTGCCTTCAGCTCAGGTCATGATCCTGGAGTCCCGGGATCGAGTCCCACATCGGGCTCCCTGCTCAGCGGGGAGTCTGCTTCTCCCTCTGACCCTCCCCCCTCTCATGCTCTCTCTATCTCATTCTCTCTCTCAAATAAATAAATAAAATCTTTAAAAAAAAAAAAGACAACATCTTAGACAATTTTTCTAGACATCCTCAAACCCAAATGACCACCATTTCCATTCTGGAATGATTAAACCTCGACTTCCCTCTCTAAACATTATTTCAGCTTCGGGATCACAAGCGCCATGTTTCCTCTCTGCTCCTTGTATATCCTATTGTCCTACCTCTTCCACATCCCAGAGACCACTGCACTGGGCTGAGCTCTTCTGAGGACTTCTCCTCCCCCCCTTAGCAGGTTTCTCTTAGCCTGTTTTGCTTTTGTTCATAGTGACGTATTTTACTGATTCTGCCACCTCTCCTCCAAAATTCCTTTCCCCCTTGAACTCTAGGGTCTAAACCATTGATTTCAAATGAGCCGGTTCATAGATCACATTAGAGGAAGACAGTAGCCTTTCAACATGGGAAGAGATGCCCCTTTGGATTACGAATGTCAGTTGACCTTTTACATTTTAGAAACATTATCATCATCATATCATCATCTTGCTCACCACCACCATCTTGCTCACTGCCATCTTCTTCGTCACTGCTTTCATCCCACCACTGTCTTCACCATCACCTTCCTTATTACCACTGTTCTCATCACCAACACGCTAGAGGACAGTAGATGGTCAGCACTATCTAAACGCTTTCCACCACTGGCTCATTTCATATTCACAAGAACCTAGTGCGGTAGGCTTAATTGTCAGTCCCCACCAACAGGTGAAGAAACTAGAACGTAGAGAGTTACCATGCTCATATCCATGGTGGGATCTGAATCCGGTTCTGGTTCCAGAGCCCATCTCTTCCCCTCTGTGTTATACTACCTCTGGCAATTCTGGCATCCAAAATGTATAATTCCCTTTTCAACAACAAAGAAATCAGCCTTTCAGGAATATGTTAGAAAATCTAACTGTGAACTTCCTTTATCCAGCATTGGACAAAGACTACTTTGGGACATCTGATACCCAAGAGGAAGAGTTTCATGGACTTGCTAGTTATCCATTCCTCTCATTTTATTTCTTCTATCTCTATATGAGTTGGGACATCACTTTGGCCCTGTGGGAATCCAAAGCTTGTTGTCAAATGTCCATTCGAAGAGAAGGTCTGTGCTTTTGCTGATATCCACAGGTGAATATATTTTCCACGACACTGCTCAGTGTCTCTTACTCTTTACTTAAGATCTACGTTAAATTCTTCCTTGGAGTCAGTGGTATCAACAACAACACAAATCTCTCCCTCACGGTATTTAGTTCATGACTAGGCACATACTTCTTGTTTCCTGAGTCACAGGAGCTAAATTCAGGGCTTCACGGAAGTAACTAATTAGTTAGTCTCAGACACCTGGCAACATTGATAGGTCTTCTTATTTTTAGTTTGGGGTTATGTAATTTTTATTTTCATTACTATATCTATATTGAATATGAAAACATGCCTTTAGTACTTTTTTTGGAAATAGCTTTGGAAGTAGCATTGGAAATAGAAATTCTGCAGGTAAACCAGTAGCCACATGGGACACCAGCTCAGTGAGACATGACGAGGTGGCCCAGGAAAGGTTCTTCCCGGGGCCAAATAAGTCTGAAAAACCCTACAGACTATCCCTGCCCCTCTTAGAGAAACAAAGCATTTTAAAAGTACATTTACTGCAGGGAGTGCTGCAGTAAAAGAAATCTTTTTTTCTATTCAACTCAGGGTCCCCCACATCTAGTTGACCGTGAAGTCTTCCCCTGCCCCACAATGATGTAACTCATGGAACCAGTTTTTTGGAATACCAGTTTGGGCAACTTGGGAATAGTGAGCAATCTCTTTTAGCAGTCATAGGAACATGTCATGGGAAGCAAAAGAATGAAGCTGTATCAGCTACTTTGGCCTCTGCCATGTGGAGGTTGGAATCCTGAGTGCCCAAGACCCCCTGGGAGAGGGGGAGATTTCCACCCTGAATGTGTCATGCATGCAGGGCTGCTGGGATAGAGAGGGCACTGGGGAGCCAGAAGGCCCACCTCTCCTGAACCATCTGGAGTAGCCCTGGGACTCTGGAGAGAGGGGTGGGGCAACTGCAAATCCAGACATATGCGCCTTTTTTTTTTTCTGAATGTCAGGGAGGGTGGAAAACATGAACCACAGAGAAGGAAGCATAATACTGCAGTTAGTTGCATGGCTCCCTGGGAACCATGTTCACATCCCATTTCTGTCACTGACTCTGCCTGTGACCTTGGAGCAGTTATCCAGATTCTTTGAGCTGAAAATAAGCTCCCTTCTTGGTAAAGAGTGGTTAATGAAACCAACCTCACACAGTCAAACGAGGCAAAGAATCACAGGTGGAGAGCCCCGTTGGTGGTGGCAGATGCACAGCAAAGGCTCAGCCAATGACAAAGGCTATCTTTACTGATTCTACGCTCTTGGTCAGTAAGAGGGGTGTCAAATCCTTGGCTCAGGTCCTGACCCCCCAAAGAAACCACGGCATTATCATATTTCCATCAGATGCAGGGTGCAAATAACTTCCTGGTTTGGATACAAATGCAGCAACTGAATGCAATTTTGTGTACTCAGCCCATCCCCAAACGTTGCTCCACTGGAATAAATGGGGACCAGCAACCATGATCCATAATCATAAAAGCACAAGAGCCGAGAATAAATAATGGCTCTTCTGGACAAGCTAACTTGGTTGTAATTTATAAGCTCCTGGGCCACCTTGTTACTGCCAAGAAAATCTGCTTTACCTGCTCGCTGCTGTTCTGTCTGCCCTCTCAATCTGTACTTGCTGAAAAAAATACTTATTGTTATGCTAAAATCACAACAGGCCTCACATAACTCAGTGCTAAATAACACCGATAAAACTAGGAAAATGGCACTTTGGCATTAAAAGTTATTTTCTTATGGACCTTAACAAGATTCAGTGCTTTTGTTCTCACAACGCTCTTTTCAGCTTTACGTACACACAAAAGACATAAA
Source organism: Mirounga leonina (assembly GCF_011800145.1). Classification (NCBI taxonomy): domain Eukaryota; kingdom Metazoa; phylum Chordata; class Mammalia; order Carnivora; family Phocidae; genus Mirounga; species Mirounga leonina. The sequence goes on from NW_023270469.1 coordinate 4,985,934, forward strand.
CATGAAAAAGTACGCAAGAGCAAAACAACACCCCCTCTCCCACAAGGAGGGTTTTCATTTGCAAACCGGGGGCCAGCAGGGCCTGCAGTACCTGGAGTTAATACCGATCAACAACCATGGCTGTGAACAGCCAGGCTGGGGGGCGGGGGGCGGTTACCTCTTTCCTGGTGAATTTTGGTGAGTGATCATTTTTGTCATCGATCATGATTGTCGCCGTGGCCGTGCCTGTTAAGCCAACATCCAGTCCAGCCATGTCTTGAGCCTCGATGATCAATTCATACTTGGGATTTTCCAGAGTCTGTAAAGCAAAAACACGACAGACAAGATGGCATTTAGGTTTGGGCTGCCACCTGGGATATAGGGGTCGCCGAGGCCGCGCCACCCCCTCGCCCGTCAGGGCAGGCATCTCACACCCACAGAGCCTGCACCTGTTCTGCGTAATTGTGTCGTTGGAATCTCTCCAATACGAGACTGTCACGATTCATAGACTGGATACAGTCGTGGGGACGGAATCTGTTTTCTGTCCTTATTTAACAGGGCATTCGATACATTCCAGGCTGTTTCATTTCCAGGCTTTAGGGTATATAATACATGTTTGACGTCCACACCCACTTATGTTATTTCACAGTGACCTCATGAAACTGGTCTACAATGGAGGTTAAGTGTGATGATGAGATGGGGACAAAGACGGCAGCTCTGGGAACTCACATTTACTGAACCTGCTGGCCAGCCATTGGGTACTGGACTTTGTACTTAATCTTTCCAACTACGTGTTAAGGCGCATATATGGTTCCCATTTTTAGCTAATTATGGCATTAATTTTCCTTATTTGCTTAAACCATTTTGGAGTGTTTTCTTTTTTTTTTTTAAAGATTTTATTTATTTATTTATTTGACAGAGAGAGAGACAGCGAGAGAGGGAACACAAGCAGGGGGAGTGGGAAAGGGAGAAGCAGGCTTCCCGCCGAGCAGGGAGCCCGATGCGGGGCTCGATCCCAGGACCCTGAGATCATGACCTGAGCCGAAGGTAGTTGCTTAACCAACTGAGCCACCCAGGCGCCCCTTGGAGTGTTTTCTTAATCACTCACAGAGTTCAAGTTGAATCACCTTCAATAACACAAATAAAAGGTCCTACCAGTCGCAAATCGTCCTGCTGGTAGGACAGCCTCAAAGGCTATTGCTTACACCAACCAACAATTAAATACCACGGGGAGCAAAAAACAAAAACACAGTGGGGATCTAGAATTTCCTTCTAAAACCAAGAGTTTACATGGTAAATTTTAATAGCTCAATGCTAGCTGTCCCTAAAACTTTCCAGTATTTTTAAAGGATGTGTGGCTCCCTAGGGCACCTTTAATTGGTTGTTTCTTAACTAAGAGCTTCTGAGCTGCTAACTTAAGGAGTAGGAGTTCTGTAATATGGTTTGGAAGGCTCTAAACTCTTAGATTTGAGAGAAGGAGCTGGGATGCTGAGACATGCCTTGCATAGGATTATTCACAATGTTTCCCAGTCCCCAGCTTTATTGAAATATAGTTGACATACAAGATTGTGTATGTTTAAGGTGTACCTACGCTGACTGGGTACATGTATGTATTGTGAAATGAGCTCCACCGGGATGGAAGGTCACACAACTGTCTAACTGCTGAGTGCAAACAGAATTTAACACCAAATCTAGCTCTAGGGTGATTCTGGTGGTGCCTGGTTCAGTTCCATCTACTCTCAAGCTAAAGCTGGAAAATCATCAGCTTACTTTGAGTGACTTTCTACTTACCATCACCCACAAGTTGGATTGGATTTACTATTTGCCGTAAATTCTACAGCTGGACCATATGAAACCAGTAAATTGGGCCCATTTTCAAAGTCTTTCCTGAGCGTCTCTGGACAACACAACCACTAGCCAGGTCTAATTTCTAGTAAAACATTTTTACTTTTCTAATAAAACATTACATGATTTTGGAAGCATTGAATCATAAAAATAAGAAATTACATGAGCTTTTCCAATATTGAAGAGATCATGGCAAACTCAATAGCCACTTTCCCCATGTAATGTCACTGACCAATATCATTTCCTGACATCATTTTAAGGGCTGCATAAAATATAATGATATGCATAATTTATAATTTACTTCATCATCTTCTCTTATTAGGACTTTAGGTTATTTCTAGTCTCTAAAAATTTTTGACAATTTCAAATCACACTGCGATGAACATCTGCATTCAAGAAGCTTTCGATATAATTTGACTATTTTTTGAATGCTAGATTCCAAGAAGTAAGCCAAAGAGTATGAACATTTTAAGGCTCTTTACAGTTGACCCTTGAACAATGTGGGGGCTAGGGGCGCCCAACCCCCATGTGGTTGAAAATCCATGTATAACTTGACTCCCCAAAAAGCTCACTACTAATAGCCTACTGTTGACTGGAAGCCTTACTGATAACCCAAATAATCAATTAACACCTATTTTGTATGTTACATGTATTACATACCATATTCTCACAATAAAGTAAGCTAGACAAAAGAAAATCATAAGGAAGAGAAAATATATATATAGTGTTGTGCTGTATTTATTGAAAGAAATCTGTGTCTAATCCACACAGCAAAAACCGCTGTTGTTCATGGGTCGTCTGTATTCCTATCTCAGTACTGTTAACCTAGAAGATCTGACCAATTTTCCTATCAGTCCTGCTAGAACATTTAGTGTATGATCCTGGGCATGGCTTCTCCCTAAAGAACAGCTGATCTTGCCCCATGAAGCAAACTGGGGGCTGAGCGTGGTTGTGGGATTGCTATCTAACACGGCTGTGAATTCCTCCCAGCATCGCCCTGCCCCAACACGCAGTGCAGGTTACTATGGACACACCCCACAGGACAGCTTTAAGCACCAACTGTAGTGGACACGTGCTGTTCTGCTTTCCCAGTGTCCACTCCCTCTTCCCCATGGACTCATGTCATCCTTCCTTGGGGGGCCTCATCCCTTCCTCACTCTCAGCCCAGGTGGAGTTCAGGTAGCATTGATTCTATCCATGATGGAGGGATGGTCAGGTGGCTCAGGCCCGGACAATCAGGGTCTCCCCTTCCCATGATCTTGTAATGAGCATGTAACCCACGTTAGGCCACCCAGGACTGAAACTCAAAATTCCGGGACATGCTTATTTTAGAACCCGTAGGTAGAAGGAGTTGTCTTTCTATTGCACTTGGAGGTGGTCGGACGCACATCTGGGGCTGGTAGTGGCCATCTGCAAGCACACAGAGAAAGTCAGCCTGAGAGACAAGACAGCAAAGAACCACGTGGAGGTAGAGAGGGAGTTCTTTCAACCTTATTTGAGCCATTTAATAGTGATCCCTGAAGCAGAATCTCCCCCTCATATTTTGTGAGTTCTAGGAGCTAATAAATTTCTCCTTTCCCTAAGACATCTAAATTAAATGTTCCATGAGTAGCAACAAGGAGTTTTGACTAATACTGCAACTAACGCTGTGACCAATTATCTGGTTATTTGCAAGAAAGTGTGAGAGCTATCGTATGAGCCTACGGTATCACAATAGGCTCTTCACACCAGAGTACCAGTCATCTCCTGCATACATGGTTTTTTCCTTTTCCCCTCCACAGAAACATTTTTGTTTCTGGACCAGAGAAAGTTATTCTAATTTTTTCCCTCATTAGTTTTTATGCCCATTTAGCTGGAAGTCATTAAACATCTAGTCTAAATATTGTGCTGGGGGCTGGGGATCCAGGGATGGGAAAACAGGGTCATTTCTTCAAGGAGCTGAGGGAAGTTTTCAAGGTCGAGCACAAGCGTAGTCGCGAATAATAACACCAAAGTGGAGTCATGGCTAAGCGGAGACAGGTACAAATTCTTAGGATAGCTCACAGGAAGGATGCATTGGTTTAACTCTCTTGTAACTGAACGAATTTTATTTTATTTTATTTTTTTTTAAGATTTTATTTATTTGACAGAGAGAGACACAGCGAGAGAGGGAACACAAGCAGGGGGAGTGGGAGAGGGAGAAGCAGGCTCCCCGCAGAGCAGGGAGCCCGATGCGGGACTCGATCCCAGGACTCTGGGATCATGACCTGAGCTGAAGGCAGTCGCTTAACCAACTGAGCCACCCAGGCGCCCCTGAACGAATTTTATAAGCAAATTTTAAAAAAGGAACCAGCCAATTCCCGTCTCCTGAAGTAAATAAAACTTTATGACTGCAACAAGAAATAGATTGATTAACCCCGTTGGAAATCAATTAGACAATTAAGTAGATAGATGGCGTGGTTTGGGATGAGATGTTCCCAAAGTCTCAATTTTCTGGCAAACTTAAGGCTACTATTAACACGTTTTTATTCTTGGAGAGATACCCAGTTATCGTAAGGAAAATAGAAACAATACGGTTGCTTCTAGAGCGGAAAGTGAGGACCGTCCACCTTTCCCAGCCCCACCTCCGAGAGGCAATTACTGTTCGTGGTCCGTTGTCTCCTTCCTTTTCCCACACATTACACGTGCGTGTGTGCACACGCACACTTCATATGCACACATCTTTAAACAAGCGATATCGTTCACACAGCTGTGCAAGTTGTTCGGCCCTATCACCAGGTCTGTCTGTTCGTTTTCAGCCCTGTGTTTGAGCCCACGGGCTGGACCCACCACCATTCACTCAGCCCTTCCCGACTGGATGGCCCCTCACGGAGGTGTTTCCAAGTTTTCTTCCTTAAAAGCGACTCTTAAGATAACAAGTCCCCTGGCTTATCAGTATTTGGGGATATTTCTTTCCTGTGATACACAGTATTGCTTTTGCAATGACAACAGTAACAAAAATCAAACAGCCGATAATAAAAGCAGCCTCCTTGGAAAGGTAAAAGACTTGGAGAGAATGTCACCTGGATCCCCTCGTTCTTACACAGCTGGATATAGCTTCCAGTCACCAAGACCCACTTCCCACGCCAGCTGAGCCTTCTCCAGGAAGTCTTCCATAAATCCCTAGCTCCCATGGTCACTCTCCCTTGAAGTATATGTATACGTGCTCATTTCTGTACCACAGAGTGGTGGCTTTGCCTTTGTTCCTCGGCCGGAGAAGACTCTGAAGCATCCCACAGCTGCCCCATTCTCTAGGAAGGACCGCTGATGCAGAGAAATAGGTCCCAGGGGCCCCGTGTCATATTTGTCTCCCTCGCATAGTTGACTGACCACACATAACTCCCTGATCATAGCTGGGACGATCGGGTTCTGGGAATCTGAAATGTGGACTCGCACTGGGGAGACAGAAGGCAGGGCAAACCTTCTTGTCTCTCGCCACATTACGGCTAAGCCCAGGAGAGGGATTTTGCTTTCTTGAATGGTTTGGGAGGAAACTTCCCATCCTGGTACTTCTCTCTGCCCACGAGGAAGGCGCCCTGCCTCTGGGGGCCGAGACCTTCTGCTGACCAGCTATTCTGTTGCTCGGTGGGTGAACTGAACAGAGGGTTGGAAGCCCCACTGTCCACTCAAGACCAATCTGCTATCTCTCAGGACGAGGATCTCACCCGATTCTTCTGTTTATTTCTCTCAACTGGTTCAGGGCTCACTGGGGACATCGGTGTGGTCAACTCCAATAGAAAGAGCCTTTCAGGCTCCGTTAGACTGAGAGCGCTGCTCTAAGCAGAACTGGGAGCTGTGCGGCCGAGATCTGGGACTGTACTGCCTCCCAACTCCGACTCTCGCCTCGGTTCTGCAACGCGCTCCAGGGTTTGCTCGGGGAAGCCTTTCGGGCACTGAAGCCAGCCAGAATCAGTTTCCATCCCCTGCACCCGAAGGGACCTGGGGTGAAGCCCTGCTACTCGTTCACCAAATCCTATTTCTTTTTGATTCCCGGGCATAGAGCAAGACTGTCAGGTGAACTCGTGGGACTGATTCTGGCCAACGAGATATGGGCAGAAGTGATATTGGCCGGGGCTTCTAAGCCTCCCATATAATCCTCCGTGTTTTCCATTTCCCAGAAAGGAAGAAGCGTGGATCTCCGAATGACCGTGGGGAGCAGAGCCATTTTGCCCACCTGCTTCAGACTACGATGCGGACAAGACACAAAGCATTCTTGAGGTTTAAGGGAAGTCGCTTACAGGGCTCAGCCCACCCTGACTAATATGAAGGCTATGTTTCCTGTTTGGTTTTATTTTGGATGCCCATTTACCATCTCCCCACGTGGGTGACAAAGTTTTCAAGGGCAAGGACCATGCTTTTGACCCCACCACCCAGCCCGTACGCAGTCAACAAGGTGGACAATTTACTTTCATTACCGTTAATGATGATATATTACTGTTTCCTGGAACCAAATTATATCTCAGAGGTCTGAGCATATCAGTGGCATTTCCAAACCAGAGTCATTTATTCTCAGGGAACGGCTTATACTTTGGGGAGCTCTAGCTCAAGGAGAGAGGATTTTATTCTGACCAAGAAATGCACTGTGTCAAAACTGGGAAAATTAAATTGGCTGCTCTGATTTTATTTTAAGCTATTTGATCCGTAGGACATATCAAGAGTCAAGCTGCTCTCTTGGTTTGAATCCTGTAGTCATGAGCTTTGTATTGCATTTGCTACCTTCTCCTGCGTGTCTACGAGCTAGCAGGTAACAGATAGCCCAGAAACAAAAGGAAGGTGGTGTATCTACAAGAGAAGGCCTTGCGTGTATCTCCATTGACACAGGCCGGGTTCACTGATCATACTGATTTAAAAACAAAACATTTCATCTTGAAAAAACAAGAATCAAGCCGTGTCATTAAATATGGCACATAATCAATCATTGGACCCTTGATGTTTTTACACTGCTCCAGCGACATCCATACGAGAATGCATTTAACGGAACATTTATCACTAATAACAAACATAATCGTAGCTGTGGGGGGAAATCGACAAATAAACATTACATGGAGAAAGGTTTTGCCATTAACCCACACAGCACCCTGTTGTTCTCTTGTCCTGTCTTCAACGCTGTCCCCATGGCTCTTCACACTTTGTCCCGACTGGATTTCTTTCCATGGTCCCCAGCTTTTTCTCCATTTTGACATTTCCACCTCTATTTCTTTTTTTTTTTTCCTTCCAATTCTGTTTGCTTTAATTGGTAGTAAGAGTCTCAGAAATCTTTCCCTTCATCACACGTTTGATGCCCTTTGTGAAATTTTGGCTTTTGAGCTTGGGTGTGGAGCCTGACTCCGTCAACAATAGGACTTTCTTATTGTGCATTCTGAAGTTCTTCTTCTGAGGGAGACGGAATCCAGCTCATACTTCTGTGAAAATCCGTCTCTTTGTCAAAAGGTACAGTGAGGGCTCCCTGCCTTTGTGGAACTTCAGTGCAGTGAAGGATGACCAGGGCCAAATGAGCAGGAATGAGGCTGGAAGTAGAGTTGGAAAATCCAAAGACAGTGCCTCTGGTCACTGTGCATCTGAGAGCTAGCGGGCCCCTGGCTTTTGTCCCAAACACTCCCTGGACTGCAGCCATGAGGGAGCTGAGAACACTTTGCACAGTTGGGCCATGCACGGGAGTTCACTGTATCTTTTTTTTCCTTTTAAGATTTTATTTATTTATTTTAGAAAGAGAAAGAGAGAGCACAAGCAGGTGGAGGGGCAGAAGGAGAGGGAGAAGCAGAGAAGCAGACTCCACTCTGAGCAGGGAGCCTGATGTGGGACTCGATCCCAGGACCCCGAGATCATGACCTGAGCTGAAGGCAGGTGCTTAACCAACGGAGCCACCCAGGTGCCCTTTGGAAAGTATTTTTAAGGTGTAGCAAGAAACTGAGTGTGGCCTCCAGGAACGGTCCAAATGTGCTGAATGCTGCCACCCACCACTGAATGCACCTGGGAGTGGATCCTTCCCAGGCAAACCTTCTGATGACACTGCAAATTCGGGGCAGACACACGGATTATGGTTTTGTGAGAGCCCATGACGTGGACGACACAGCTGACCCACTCCCAGACTCCCGAACACAGAAACTGTGAGATAATAACTACCTATTGTGTGAAGTCATTAAGTTTTGGGGTAATCTGTTATGCAGCAATAAATAACCAATGCAGTTCTTTGTTCCCCCAGCACTTATCACAGTCTGTAATATTCTTGTTTATCAATTACTTGTTTATTGGCTATCTGAACTCTGACCATTTGAGCTCCATGAGGTCAGGGACCTTGTCTTGTTCAGAGCTTCAGCTCCCAGCTACTAATTAAGTGCCTGGCACATCAAAGTTATGCAATAATTAGTTGATTCTAGAAACATTTTTCTAAAATAATGAATTACATAGAGTGGTGTATCTATAATGCTTAACAACAGATTCTCCTGGTTTGTAGTGTTTGTCAGTCTCGGTGGCTTAACTACATTCCTGCTGTGGCCGATTTCGAGCTACCAACATGCTGTCATTGAGTGTACAGAGTTGGAAAGTGATGCCCCCTTATCCACGGTTTTGATTTTTGCGGTTTCTGTGACCCGTGGTCAACCTCAGTCGGGAATCAAATGCTCCTCCTTCTGACATGGTGTTAGAAGGTCAAAAGCAGCCTGATGCCTACATCAAATATCAAATGCCTACATCATCCCCCTCACTCCCTCTCATCACGGAGGCATTTTATCATCTCATCTCATCTCAAGAAGAAGGGTGAGTGCAGTACAATAAGATATTTTGGGAGAGAGAGGGAGAGAACACATGCACATGGCTTATAGTATAATGTTTTAATTGTTCTATTATTTCATTAGTGTTGTTAATCTCTAACTGTGCCAAATTTATAAATCAAACTTTATCATAGGTATGTATGCATAGGCAAAAACCTGGTCCCTATCCGGTTCAGCACCACCTATGGTTTCAGGCATCCACCGGGGGTCCTGGCACATCGGCCCGCAGATAAGGAGACACTACTGTGGTTACCATCAGTTTACTGTGAGCCCATGAGAGCTGGCTCTAGCTTATCCATCGTGCTGTGGGAGTCATGGAAATCCGTCTTTGTCAATAAATCCCTTTGCTGTCTAACATTTAAGGTATTGTTAATGAGAACTTTTTTTTTTTTAAAGATTTTATTTTATTTATTTGACAGACACAGCGAGAGAGGGAACACAAGCGGGGGGGGGGGGGGGGTGGGAGAGGGAGAAGCAGGCTTCCCTGCGGAGCAGGGAGCCCGATGCGGGGCTCAATCCCAGGACCCTGGGATCATGACCTGAGCCGAAGGCAGATGCTTAATGACTGAGCCACCCAGGCGCCCCGTTAATGAGAACTTTTAACATGAGGTTTATAGCAAAGATACGGTGTAATTCATTCATGTATTTTCTCATCAGCTTTGCCCAGGCCGAGTGGCGCAAGACTCCTTACAGCATGGCGCCTGCTCAGGGACCACATTCTTTTCCAGGTTAGCCGCCCTGACACCTGGCCCATAAATACTGCAAACAGATGGGTGAAAACATTATCTGAAGCAGAACGAGTTGTTGTCTGTCTGGAGTTTGATTTATCCACTCTGGCCACATAACACAGGGGAGAGGCAGTCCATAAATCCAGCAGGAACCACATACATTTCCGTGTAAAACGTGCCTCATTCCCACGGCAGGCGGCCAGTGCCGTTCTTCTATCTTCTCAAGCAGTAGCGCAGGTCCGTTTGACTTGTGTTTGTCTTCAGGCCTCCCTTCACCTGGCTCCCCAGTGCTAATGTGAACATTCATGTTCTTGGCTGTCACCTGCTATGTTCTCATTCCCAGCTGGGGTCTGCTGGGGAAGGAGAAGGCAGAGCTCATTTCCCCAGATTTACTGGTTGCTGACAAAGTCAGTGGGGGAGTTGGGGCTGGGGGAGCAATGGGGGAAATAAACACCACCTCTCAGAAATATGCAGTTGGAATAACCAAAGTGATAGATTTCAGGTTGAGGGACACCAAAATCAAATAAAACATTTCCAGGAGCCATGTACATCTTCCGATGTCACTGAGGAGTTGCAGGAAAGAAACGGCCAATGGCATTCATAGCACATTTGGAAGAATCGCCCTCCTTAGGCCCAAGCTGGCAAATACTTGACATGCAGGTTGATACCACTGAAACATTTACACATTTATAGGTTCAAGTAACTCTGCGAGGATGTGATGAACAATATAGACCCTGCTTTTGGTGCATTTATATTTTAGATAAATAGAAAAAAATCAAGTACATAAGGTGTGATGAGATAAGTATTATCCTAAGTGTGCCAGTTAAAATCTCTGAGGAGGGGGTCAGACCACGGGGTGCCTGGGAAGGCCACATGGAGGTTCCTTAATTTACCAAACATTTACTGAGCACTTACGTCGTTTTAGATAGTAGTGACAAGGAAAGGGAGCCATACCGAGTGCCAAAGAATCCCCAGGTAATTTTAGCAGAATGGGATGGAAATAAGAAGAATACTGTGGTATCACAGAGGACAGGCCACTTACCCTAGATGTGGGGTGGGGGGCCATGAAGGACACATTCCCGCAGAAAAGAATATCCTACTACGGGTTTAGAAATGGGGTCCTGATGTGGAAGTTTCTATGAGAGAAGATGGGAGGCTATGAATCCTAAATGCCATTACATTCCATCATTCAGTAACAACTGAAGGCTGATTCTGATTCTGGTCAGGACACCATGGGAACAAGGAGTATAAAGTATAATCCCCACCTTCAAAGGACTCATAGCTTCGCTGCAGATAAAACATGTACAAGCATTTCCACGGCGGTACGTGCCGAATGCAGCCTCAATAGGTCCACGTGTGAAAGGTGCAGCTGGGAGCGGCTGTGGTGGCTTTTCGGGGGCTGGAGCTGAGCTTTGGAAGGTGGGTGTGGGGAGGGGGGAGCATCCAGAGAGGGAAGGAGAGACTGAGACGCAGGACAGACGTGGCCAGAGAAGACAGGCTCACTGGTGCCGCTGGAGTCAAGGTTGTGAGGTCAGGAGACACAGCCTGTCAGTTCTTGCAAGGACCCTGGAGATCATCTGGTCCAGGCCCACTTTCGAGGCTCACAGCGACCCCCACAGGTGAGGAAACAGAGGAAGGGAATCCCAAGAATTTCATGGTTTTATCCGTTTGAGATAAGGAAGTGCAGAGCCCTTTCTCTACTGTTTTTATGTATTTCTGCAATCCGCTGTTTACTGCATTAGCCTGTTCCTTCTATCCTTTTGGCCCTGAACTGTCATGGCAACGTAATGCCTGCTAATAACAGGTGCTTAAGACATACTACCTGAGTCACTGCTTCTTGAACTTACTTATATCTGAATCCCCTGGTAGACGCACTACGACACAGATTTTCAGCCCACCTCTAGTGCTTAGGACTCAGGGGGCTGAGGTGAAGGCCAGGGATGTGCATTGCTGGGAAGATTCTAGGTGAGACTGCTGCCGCAGATCTGAGGACCACCCTTTGGTTAGCACTGTCCGAATGGACATTTGCCAAACGCAGGTCAACACATACTCTTATATATTTTACTTAAACCCACCTGTTTATGATATAATTTAAATGAGAAGCAGGAAGCATTGTTGGCTAAACAATCTCTCTGATGGTGAAATTTTTCTCTTTTTCCCCTTTCTAGAAAAAACGTATCCCCTTTAAGATACTAAATAGCCTTGGGGCTCCTGGGGGGCTCAGTGGGTTAAGTATCTGCCTTCGGCTCAGGTCATGATCCCAGGGTCCTGGGATGGAGCCCCACGTCGGGCTCCCTGCTCAGCGGGGAGCCTGCTTCTCCCTCTCCCTCTACCTGCCGCTCCGCCTGCTTGTGCTCTCTCTCTCTGTCAAATTAAAAAAAAAATGTTTCCAAAAAAAAAAAAAAAAGACACTAAACAGCCTCTTTCAGCCATCTTCTAGATGTCTCTGTGTGGATCCTCAGCTTCTGTGGGCCAGTAACAGAGCTCCTCAACTTCCCCTGTGACATGGCCCTTCCTTCTGGAGCTGCAGCTCAAGCTGGCCACGCGGGTTGTCCTCGGCGGCCCCCCCGGCCCCCCACCTCAGACAGCGATGGGCAATGCTGCTGATTTCGGCCCCGCCCCCTCTCGAGGACATCCCCTTGCTCCACCACTACCGCCATCCCATGACTTCCAGCCCCCTTCTTTGTCACCTGAGTTATTCCAACAGCTCCCAGACTGGCCACTCTGTTGCCTCCTAAACCACTCTCCACCCAAAGCCAGCCCGAGAGAGCCGGCTCAACCACCGCCTGACCATAGGACCCTCCTCAAAACCCTTCTGTGGCCCTTCCGTGGCCAGAGGATAGTGGTCAAGTTCCTCCAGCACGGAAGACCCATTTGTCACGGCTGACCTCCCAGTGCTCCTCACTCATGGTTACACTCCAGTAACACGGGGCTCTGTGCCATTCCACCAGCTTGGACCTCACTGCCTTACACCTCTATGCACACTGTGCTCACTGCCTGGGAGTCCTTCCCTGCACAGTTTTCCTCACTGGAAGGTACTTGTCCAACGTTGTCGTAACTTTGCTTAGATGTTGCTTCCCTCATAAAGTTTTCCTGCTCTTCCCAGAGTTGCTTCTTCTTCTTCTGGACTAGCCCTGTCTATACACTATGGTGAATGTTTTTCTCTTGGTTGACTTAATGATATGGCAATTTCCTCTTCATGTGTCTGTAATTATGTTGAGAGGCTCAGTGTCAGGCTCATATGTCAAGCGTGGTGCATGGTGGAAGTGAGTTCTGAATGCCATCCAGCTTTTGGCCCTAGATGCTTTTATCCCTTCTGTGGTAGGCAGAAGAATGGTCCCCAAAGATGTGCATGTCCTAATCCCTGGGACCTAGGACTACAGTACCTTATGTAGCAAAAGGGACTCTGAAGATGTGATCCGGTAAAGGATCATCCTGGATTATCTAGGTGGTCCAAAATAATCACAAGCATCCTCATAAGTGTGTGTGGGGGGGGCAGGAGGTCCGTGTCAGAGAAGAAGATGTGACAGTAGAAGGAGGGAGGGAGGGAGGGAGCGGGGGGGGGAGGAGTTTGAAGAGGTTACACCCCTGGCCTTTCAGATGGAGGAAGGGGCCATGAGCCCAGGACTGAAGGAAGCCTTCAGAAGGGAGGAAAGACAAGGTGACAGATTCTTCCCTAGAGCTCCCAGAAGGAACCAGCCTGCTGACACCTTGATTTCAGCCCAGGGAAACTCCTTTTGGACCTCTGACTTCCAGAACTGTAAGGTGATAAATGTGTGTTCGAAGCCACAGCTTCTGTGGTCATTTGTGGGGCAGCCACAGGAAATGCGTGCACCCTCCCCGGAGATTGCTTACCCGCGGGCCGGAGCCCCGGGATTCTCCCCGGCCTCCAGCCCCGGATGCTGTGCAACGTCACCAGCTGCCTCCTTCCCAGGACCACCCACCTTCCCAGAATAGCACCCGCGGTCTTTCCTCCGGAAAATATTTTCATTTCAATCCTTTGAAGTGTAATGTCAACCAGACCTTTCCCACAAAATCTGTCTCACAGGAAGATGAAAATCCTCCCATCTACAGAGTGGTAAATACCAAATCAGTTTATTGGAGAATCTTCTCTTCAATATATGTGTTTTCTAATACGTCGGTCACTTTTTCTGAGCATTCATTAGAGTCCTCAATGGGGGTAAGGACCCCATCTCTGACTTATTCCTGCCATATCCCCAGTGCCTGGCTGCTGAGACTCTGAGGCCCCAAGACTGGTCCTTTATGTGGTCATTGGGTTATACTCTTTGCAAATGAACTGAATGAATTCTAACCCCTGAGGGAAAAATCCCACAGCCAGTTTGGTGCCTGGCACTCTCCGTTAATGTTTGAAGAATGAATAAATCAAGGGATGCTTATGCTGATCACTCTACAGAAAACGTGGCCTAAAGGGTGCTCTTCTGGGTTGCAGGGTGTACCGGTCCAAAGGCAGGGCCTAGCAAGGTTGGACAGGCTGAACTGTTCTCTGGAAGGCCTGCTTATGCAGAGCAGAGTAGGGTGACGAGCCTCTGACTTTCTAGGAATAAGCAGGGAAAGTCCTTCCCCGCCTTGCCCTCCGGAGAGACATCCATGCCAGGGCAGGTCTTTGCATGCTCTGGTGCTGTGGGGTTAGGCTCTCCTCAACCCCAGGGCAGACACCCCATGGTGGCCCCCAACCCCAGGCTCAGCTCCTGGCTCTTCATGAGTCCTGGGGTGTCTGAGATCGAAAGGGGACAAGAAAGGTGGGACAACTGAATCCTCAGCAGTGAGGTTTAGATGGGAATGACCTTTCCAAATAAAGTGGGGGGGAGGAGACAAGAAACTGTTGCTCAGCTGAGCCTCAGGAAACTCAGCTGGGGGCTGTCTCGGGTGACCCTGGGGGGCCATATTTCCTGCAGCATAATATCGGGAGACTGGTATACCTGTTGTTCACCAAGCACTCTCAGAAAGCAAATAGCTTTTCTTGGGTTTCGATTTATTACCACCTAAAATGTCATTCTCTGTACGGGTAATAAAAGATAATACGTTTTATGGTGGCTCCTTATGTTAAGGTTTTACAAAATCTGTTATTAAATGATCTGCATAGAATCTAAATGAATCTTATTAGGTTACATGGAATAGCGAGGTGGGTTTTTTTCTTTGCTCTCCCCTCCCAAAATCCAGTGCAGTTGGAAGGGCGGCATTCTCTGCATGTTTTCTAATCACACAGCAGAAGGTAATGCTTTTAAGGTCAGACTAAAAATTGTGTTCTGCGGTGTAATCAGCTTCAAGAAGTTACATACTGGTCAAAACGTCCAGAAAATTCAATTACTGCCTCCCAATGCCAAAAGCACACGAGTCCACCAAGGGTTGGAGGATGTTTCTAAAATTAGGTTCTAAATGTCTGCGACTTGGAGCGATTTCAGCTTCCCCACCTCTGCCTGATACCAGTCCCCTGCATATTAATGGCCCCTGCCCATTAATTTCAGGCGCTTAATCACGATCACCTCCTCCTCTTAGGAGGGTGGGGTCCAAGCCGGCTTCGCCAAGCCCGATAGTCTGTCCCCATCTCCTGATTGCATCCGCCATCCAGGGTTACTTTTATTTTTTTTTATTTTTTTTTAAAGATTTTATTTATTTATTTGAGAGAGAGAGAATGAGAGACAGAGAGCACGAGAGGGAGGAGGGTCAGAGGGAGAAGCAGACTCCCCGCCGAGCAGGGAGCCCGATGCGGGACTCGATCCCGGGACTCCAGGATCATGACCTGAGCCGAAGGCAGTCGCTTAACCAACTGAGCCACCCAGGCGCCCCAGGGTTACTTTTAATCAGTATTGTGTGTTTTCCCTTAAGTCAAAAGCATTTTTATGCAAAGCTTACTTTGGTTTAGAGCTCTATTGCTGGTAATAATTCAAGGTGGCTTTCGAAACAAAGGAGCCCTCTGAGAGAGTAATGAATCCGCACAGACACCACCTACTCTCCCCGTGGACAGGAAATCAATTCAAGACACCACCCTCATGCTGTCACTGGGTTATACTCTTTGAAAATAAACTGAACTAATTCTAAACCATCTGAGGGGGAAAAAATCACACAAGATGGATTCCAATTATGCCACTGCTGGTCCTCCCAAAGAAAATTCATATACCAGGGAGAAGAGGCAACCAGAATAACCCGGCCACGGATTCTTCTGGAAGGCTCTCCTGTTGCTTTCATGTCTGGCACAATCAGTCCTTTGGATCACCTTCCTTCCGCGTTGTTTGGACAAGACTGCCTCACACACCAAGATCCCCTGCCCCGTTCCCACCAGCGGCCCTCTTGCGATCTTGGCTCCATTGTTCGTTTTGTTCTTGAAATTGTCTTGGCTCTGCAGATGAGAGCCAAGCCTATTAACACCCCTGAATGTTAGCTGAACAAGGAACAAGAGGTCAAATGGTAGGATTAACATTTGGTCTTGCCCTTCACTGGCTCAGCCTCTCAGATGGACAGAATGTTGATAAAGACAGCTGTGTTTTTCTTCACAAATAGTAAAACCCACAGAATGCCCTTGGAGGAGGGCTCCTTTCCATTTTATTTATTTATTTTTTTAAAAAAATCACAATAAATAGAGTTTTCTGCATTCCCTCCTGCTCCTCTCCAGAGTTCTTTTCAAAGTGGAGGAGAATTAAACTCTATTATCAGTCTCTTTGGGAGGGAATCCCAGCACCTCAGGTCCTGTCCAAACGCGGGTGGGGGGCGGGGAACAGACCTCAGCCCTGCGATGAGAACAGACCTCTGTGCCTCATTCTCTCTCCTGGTCCTAACCCTGACCCCTGGATCCCTGTGCTCTAGTCCGTAAGTACTCATTCCTCGTCCTGGCCAGTCCAGCTGGGTTCCACACAGACCTTCTGTCATTATAATAATCATGGCTACATTGGGAGAGCATTTATTATATGCTGGAAATGGTGCTCAACCGTTCATGTGAATGACCTCACCTGATCCTCATGACTCCCCCCGCCCCCCCGACGCCTGCAAAGGTGTTGCTCCCACTGACAGGTGAGAATTCTGTTGCCTGAGCTCATGTGGTGGGGCTGGGTTTGGATCCCAAATTCCTGGGTCCAGTCTATACTCCACACTGCTACACTCTGGAGTCTACTCATCACCTGCGCAGTGGCCCAGAGCCTTAGTAGGTAGCCTAAGGATCCCATGTGGGGACCCATTTTGCAGCCGTTCACACCAGCCTGTATCAGTCGGGCTTAGGAGGACTGGACCTTATTCCGGATAGGTCGCCAGTCATGGGCAGCTCTTTGAACAATCTCCCCCAAGTCTCTAAAGGTCTGCCTTCCTGGAGACCCCATTTATTCCCACGGCTTCCTGTCTACCTGCCCCCATCGATTCTGACCACTTCAATTACCACCTGTCTCCTCTATGTTCACGTCTCTAATTTCTCCTCATTCCCAGGTCCACACTTGCAACTGCTTGCTTGACATTTCTACCCAAATGCTTCACAAGCATTGCAAACACCGTCAGTCCCAAAGAAAACTCAGTACCTTCTGAGCCCAGCACACTCCTTTCCCGTCCTGTCGGTGGTGTCTTTCTCCACCCAGGCCACCGACCTGGAGGTGCCTGGTACCCTCCCTCCTCCCCACCCCTTCCATCTGGCTGGTTCTCTCTTGAAAGGGACTCCCCTAGCCTCCCAGCCTTCTCACTATTCCAACTGCCTTTGTCGCTGTTTGGGTGATGGTCATGTCTCCTCTT
Source organism: Mirounga leonina (assembly GCF_011800145.1). Taxonomy (NCBI): domain Eukaryota; kingdom Metazoa; phylum Chordata; class Mammalia; order Carnivora; family Phocidae; genus Mirounga; species Mirounga leonina. The sequence continues at coordinate 5,003,002 of NW_023270469.1, forward strand.
GCTGTTTCCTGAGATAAGTAGAATACAAACTCGGAGCCATTCGGGAGGGGGCGGGCATGCACGAATGTGGAAAGAGGGCTTGGGTTACCAGCATCATGCCACTGGGGGAGCAAGGCCCCCCCAGGCCAGCCCCGGGGGAGGCTGTAACCATTCGTTGGCCAGTAAGAGATTTCTCAGTCTGACTTCCTAGGTGCAAAACACTGGGAATCCTCACATCAGAAGACTGCCTCCAACAGAAGCCCCTGGACACTGTTTGAAGGATACATGGGGGGGTCCATTCACTCCACTTTTTCACACGTTCTCTTCCCTTTGCCCAGAACACAATTCTCTACATCAAACTTGGCCAACTTCTACTCTCCTCAAATGCCCATCACAAAGCATCACTTCTTCTTTGCAGCCTTCCTGAAATCTCCAGAACAGACCACAGGCTCTTTACGTGGTTCCTTTGTAGCACACATCACACTGTGTTATAGTGAACCACAGATCTCTGTCCCTCCTGCCCCGCTGTGAGATGCTTGGAGGTAGGAGCCATGTTTTAATGATTTGTTTCGGCTAGCTCATGGCATGGTGAAAATAGTGTGGATTTTAAAGCCAAAATAAAGAGACAGATTTCAGCTCTGCTTTGTAACAACCGTGTGACTGTGGACAAATCACATTCTCTGATGCCCAGATCCCCTGGGTCTGGAAAAGGATGTGGTCTTAGCTTGTCTCTAGCTGCGAGGATGGAACAGGATCACCTCTAAACACCCCCGTACTTGGGACCTGCCGGGCAGGGTGAACTTAGCAAGTGGACACTGTCACGACAGTAAAAATCACAGAATAGATGCTCAATAAATCCTGGACAGTTAGGTAAACTTTTAAATCAAAACAACTAAAAATGGTGGCTCCCCAAAGTGAAACCAGACTTTCTCGATGGCCTGGAGTAGGTTGAACGGTGGTCCCCAAAAAGATGCATCCAAGTTCTGACCCCTAGTACCTGTGAATGTGACCTTATTTGGAAAAAGGATCTTTGCAGATGTAACTAAGTTAAAGATTTCAAGAGAAGATCATTCTGGATTAACTGGGTGGGTCCTGAATCCACTGACAAGTGTCCTCATAAGATACAGAAGAGAAAACTCGGACACAGAGGAGAAAACCACATAAAGACAGAGGCAGCAGTCAGAATTACGGTGCCACGCCAAGAAATGTCCGAACCACAGGAGCTGGAAAAGGCAGGAAGGATTTTCCTCCTAGAACCTTCAGAGGGAACGCAGCCCTGCTGACATCTTGATTTTGGGCTCCTTGTCTCCAGGGCTGTGAGAGACTAAATTTCTGTTATATTAAGCCACCCAGTACACTTTGTTACAGCTTGAACAAGGCTTGACTGTGCTGAAGACATCGGTGAAAGTTCGAAAGTTCGTGTGCATTGCAACTTTGTACAAAGTATACAACTTGCACACCGAATGTCTGCAGTGGAATGCTCTCTCCTCACTACACATAACACATTTCTAATGCAGAACACACAGGTTACAAAACAGTATCATGTTGTGTGGAGAGAAACATGGCCACTCTATGCACAGCATAATGCTATGTGTTCACCTAACTCATTTCTTCTTCTTTCTGAGCACACGCTTTGCTATTCCCTTGCCACTAGGAATGGCCGTATTACTGAGCCCTGGCCGGGGGGATGAGGATAGAAGGGATGCATGCGGCCTATGGGCTTAGCCCATCAAATTTCCTACGCTCAATCTTCCACATTCCTTCCTTCTGGGACTCCCTGGGGGGACACCTGTTGAAGACGTGGTAATGCAGAATGAAGGGGCTCTGTGGAGTGGGGCGCCTGCCCAGAGTTCACCAATCTCACTGGACTGTGATCTGAGCCAGCAGTAACTCTGTGTTGGGCCACTGAGACTTGGAGATTGCTTATTATAGCAGCCGGTACGACTGACCTTAGGAGGTACACCCACTCCCTAAAACAGCAAACTGGGACACTACGTTGACATTTTCCTTGGGTTGTATTTCTTTAATGTTACTTGAGCTAATTATTTTATAAAGTACATATTAATATATGACATCTCTCTCTCCAAATATATAGATATCTACATGTATATATGCACACACACATATATATAAACTGAGATGTCTCTATCTATCCATCTACACATGCACACACGCGCACATTGACAATGGTTAGCTGCGTATGATGAAATTACAGATAAACATTCTTCTGTTACCCCTATTTTGGGTTATCTATACTTACTATTTTTTTCTTCCTACTAGAGAAATGCAGGGTTTGGATAGTAGTGTAATGCTTTACATTTTAAAAGGCACCATGTCAAAAAAAAGGAAACAACAAAAACACTGAAACCTTTCCAAAGTGATGCTTAGGATAGGAGAGCTTTACTCATAAAACTTCTAAATAGTATTACGGGCCTAATGTATTAACCCAAGGGTCACATAAGCCAGGAAACATCTGGATAAAGCAAGAGGGCCATCAGCTGAACAGCTGAGCCGTGCCCACAACACTGGGGGTTTGGGGGAACCCCCCAACCAAGCATCCTGGGGCTCCACAGCTCTCATTCACACCTTAGCAAGCCCCCTGCCCACCCCCAGGCTTCAGGTGTAGAACCTGAGGCTCAGACAGCACTCATTCATTCATTCATTCCACAAATATTCTCTGAGGGCCGATTGAGGGCTGACAAGCTAGATGAGGAGATAGATTGCAAATAAGATCAACAGAGATGACTGCTACAGGGGAGGTTGTGGGGGTGGGGAATTAAATGAGAAGAAGAATTGAGAGTTCTGGGTTGAGGGTTTTAAATAAGGTGGCCCGAGGAGGTCACATCTGATTCAAGGCATGAAGGGAGTGAGGAGGCATGTGGATGTCCTGGGAAAGAGCAATCCAGGCAGGTGAACTAGCAAGTGCAAAGGTCCTGAGGCAGGGGCATATGGGATGGATATTAAAGCCCCAAATCTTGAAGAGATACTGAAAGTAAATCTTGAGAACTGATTTCTGACATTCCTAATATTCCACTCTATTGATGTTCAAGGCAGTGAGAAGCTGTTGAAGATAGGAGCAAATACTGAACTGTACTTTTGGGTAAATGATTCAATGGTAAGCTTTACAAGGGCAGAGACCTCACCTGCCTTCCAAACGTCCCATATTTGTTTGTTGGACAAATGAACAAATGTAGCTGTGATATTTGTAAGACGAAAGATACTTTCATCATTTCAAAGAAAGTAAAATGCACATGCTCTCTTCAATGCCGGCTAAAACACAATCAGCCCGCATTTCATGATAGATCTAAAATCAAAGGCTAGGATTGTAAAAATATGAAAATATTTCTAAAATGAACAGAATACATGGCTCCATCTACGGGGAATAGATTTTTCTTTCTTTTACAAATATTGACTCCCACAAGCAGAGATCTGTTCTCTAACAGGGAAGCTAAGTGTCGCTCTTCCGCCCCGTAACCAACGCAAACATTTGGCGGTTCTCGAACTTCTTATCGCAATCAGCTCCAAGGGCATGGAACTTACAGAAGAGAGCATGAGAGAAATGGTGAAGTCAGGAAAGGGACAAAAATGATCGTAGGTTCAGGACGTTCCTGGACCCAATCTGTCAGTTACCAAGTTGGTCAATTTCTTACACTGTCCACATCTGCCCTCTGCTTTCCACTCTTACTACTTCTTCATCGGTTCAGGGCACAGAAGACAGCTCTCCCCGAGTCCCATCTAGCCACCTCGAGTACGTTTTCATTAAAACTGTCTCCTAACACTCACCCTGACGGCTCTGTTTCTCAGCTCTAAGCCCTCGCATGTCTCCCTGCTGTCCCCAGGAAGCGGTCTGCACTCTGTGGGGTGCACCGCAGGCCCTCGGAGACTTGCCCCCTGCTGCGTGCACTTCCCACCCCACCTTCCCTCCGCTTTCGGCCTGCAGTGCCTAATCACCAGCCGTGGTTTTCGAACACACCAGGTTCCCTCCACCTCTAGGCCTTTGCAAACACCGTTCCCTTTGCCTGGGACAGCCTCCATCCATGCAACCCCGGGCAAGCACCTCCACGTGGTTTCCCTCTGAGCCCCCTGGTGGCTCCTCCGTGAAGCCTGCCCTCATTCTGCCACATCTAACGGGGAGTCCGCTTTTCTGTACTCACACCGTGCCTCATTGACACCAACATTCAATGCACTACACAACTGCATATCTGCTCCCTACTAGCTTTTGAGCTTCTCAAGGTCTGTGTGAATCTACGCATGTCAGCACAGTTCCTGGACACGACTGGTATCTAATATATACTCGGAATGAATGACAGAGTATGAAGTCAGCCTTAGGAATTGTCTTGGTGATTCCAAGTCAGCAGGATCCCCCCTCTGGCTGAAGTCACAATACAGAGACATAGCGGAGGTAAGAGTAGCCTTTAGAATTACACAGTGCCGGACTCAGCTCTGCTCCCTCCTCGCTGCCTGTGTGGGCTGGACAAACCGCCTGACCTCCTCTCTCTGTCTCCAGTGTCTCCTCTGAAAACAGGAATATCACTCCTGCCCCTTCCATCTATCCAAACCATACCTGTCCTTGAGAGCTCGGCACAAGCTTCCCTCCCCATCTGGAGAGACTTCCCTCCTTCCTGCTGCAGGACGCCTGCTTTGAACACCCACGACAGTGTTTATGTGTCTCTCACGTTTGTCTGTTTCCTTGTAACATACTTCAGCCCAGGACCTTTGATGGTTGTTTACATTCCGACCAGCCCAGAAGGTGTGGCATGTGCATGGAACCATGTCCCCTCCACAGAGCCCTCAATCAGCCAGCCCCTCGCTGCGGGGTCTGCACCCTGGAGTCCTAAGCGCCATCCAGGAAAACGGCTGGTGGCTATGAGAAATGGATAATTCTATAGAGTCTGAGCGAGTCAAGAATGGTTGGACCTTCATCCCCAACAAGGAGTGGCTGGGGGCATCCTCACAGGTGCACCATTTCAACCTCATAATATTGTAAGAAAAAACCCTCTCAAATCCACCCAGCATAGCTCTTTGCAGCATTGAAGATTGCTGCTGTGTAAGCCAGAGGCACCCACATTAAAAATAAATGCTTAGTCGGGGAATATTTAATGGCACGGAAAATGTTTCTATTACATTGTCGAGAAGAAAAAGCAGGGTACGAAATTGTATGAACACTGAGATCCCATTTTTGTAAAATATGTGTGTATATACACACAATTTTTAAATAGAGCAGGAGAATTATGCACATCAAGATATTAACAGCAATTATCTCTCGATGGTGTGGTCATGCAATTTTTATTTCATCCTTGTGTCCTTTCCTAATTTTCTAATTTTTTACAATAAACATATATTGCTTTGTGGTCAAAGCAAGAGTAAATGTTATTAGCTGAACTAAAATATAAGAGTTGAGCTGTTTAGACGCGTCCACGTGATTTCGATGGGGATGTGCCCCAAGGTGCTCGGTTCTGGGTGTGGCCCCTCCCTCCTCTCTCCTCCTCGCCCCTACGCATCAGCACAAAACCACCTGAAGGCAGACAACCATTTCCTTGAACCAAGATGTGATGGCCATTAGTAATTCCAGTGGGGGCATCTGCGAGGACCTCACAGTACAATAGAAGAATGTGCTAAAGAAAAAACACATGCTTCTCATCGGCTCTTTAAATGTCAGTGTGCAGGGCTGCACATTTACATCTCAGCACATCCCAGGCTTCCCAGAGAGCCAGGCCCGACAGCTGGTTGGGGTGTGAACTACGAATTTGGCTCAATGTTAATTGGCACTGAAGCATGACATGGGGGTCCTTAAAGAGCTGCACTGGGAGACTTCATTTTTCCCCTTTCCCTCCTTTATTTCCTTTGATGTGGCCACCCATAAGCTGTGAGGGGGGTACCTGGTCAGTGAGTGCAGGAGGACAGGGACTGTTTAACTCTTTTGTACTCTGAAACATCCATTATTCATCCAGATGCACCATAATGCGTAAAGTTTGGATGGAAATGAAAAACCTGCAGCCAATCAGCAGGCTGACTCCAAATACCTAGGCATTCAGAGAGATAGAAATTGGTGAGCAGATATAGGGCGACTTGATTGTTTTGTCCACAAATGCCATCTCAATGTCCACCACTGGGCTTATTAGCTGTTTCATCATTTGAAATACAATGACGTGGACATTACCAATAAGGTGAAAGATAACTTACGGAATGGGAGAAGATATTGGCAAATCATGTATCTGATTATGATCCAGAATATATAAAAAGCATTTACAATTCAACAACAAAAGATACACAATCCAATTAAAAGATAGGCAAGGGACTGGAATAGATATTTCTACCAAGAAGATATACAAACGGTCAATAAGCACATGAAAAGATGCTCAGTAGCAACAGTCACTAGGGAAATGCAAAGCAAAGCTGCAGCACATTACTTCACACCCATTAGGATGGCTTTAATTTAAATAAAAAGAGGAAAATAAGTATTGGCGAGGATGGGGAGAAATTGGAAGCCTCGTGCATCACTGGTGGGAACATAACATGGGGCAGCCACGGTGGAAGCCGTGGAAGCCATGGTTCCTTAAAACGGTAAACATAGAATTATTACAGGATCCAGCAACTCCACTCCTGCATTGAAAACAGGTTCTCAAACAAATACATGTACACGAATGTTCATAGCAGTATTATTCACAATAGCCAAAAGGTAAGAAGAGCCCAAACGTCCATCACAGAATGAATGGGTAAACATGATGGAATATGATTCAGCCATAAAAAGAATGTAACACTCATGATGCTACCATGTGAATGAGCCTTGCAAACACGAGGCTGAGAAAAAGAAGATGGGCACCAAATGTCAGGTATCGTATGGTTCCCTTTATAGGAAGTGCCCAGAACAGATGGATCCATAGAGACAGAATGCAGACTGATGGCTGCCAGCAGGTGGGGCGGGGGGAGGGGGGTGGGGGAGACTGCTTAAGGGGTCTGGGTATCCTTTTACTTTCTTCCCTTTGGGATGATGGAAATGTTTGAAACGAGACAGAGGTGGTTGCACCACACCGTGAATGTACTACATCCCACTGAATTGTTCACTTTAAAACAGTTTTATGTCATGCAAATTTCATCTCAATAAAAAATACTCTGAAGTACCTACTATGTTTCAGCTGCTGGGGCTCTAAATGTGAGTGACACAGTTGTGGGCCCTGCTCCTAGGTAGGCTCTAGGCCAAGGTGGGGGGATGGATATTAGTCACACACATTTCTGCTATGTTCTAACTGTGGAAGGAGAGGTGAAGGAATGGCTCAAGGGACCGTGGAAGCATCCACTTAAGACAGGCTTCCCTCAGAGGCGAGGGAGGCTTCTCAAGGAATTGACGGTTGAGCTGAAATCTGAAGGAACATAGGGAGATGATTAGAGGAATGTGATGGTGTGGGAAGGAAGGATGTTCCAGGCTGAGAATGGCATGTGCAAGGGCCCTGTGGCAGGAGCATGTGAGGAGCAGGAGCTAATTTAAGGATGCGCAGCTGGAGGGTACACGGGGAAGGAACGTGGTGTGAGAGGCAGGCCAGGCCACATTAGCCTGGCAGACTCACGGATAGGCCTGAGGTGGTCTCTCGAGAGAAACAGGGCTCCCGTGGGAGTGTTTTGAGGAGGAGGCTGCCGTGATTTGATCATTCTGGCTGCAGTGTGGGGCATGTTTTTGATTTTTTGCATAAGAGCTTTCTTGATCCATAATTCACATATCACACAATTCGCTCATTTAAACTGTGTGATTCAACACCTTTTAGTTTACAGAGTTGGGCCACCATCACCACAATCAGTTTTAGGTCATTTTCACTGGCCCAAAGAGGAAGGCATACGCATCAGCAGGAGTTCCTGTGGCTGGTACAAGGAGCCGAACCTGGGTGGCTTCTGGCAATGGATATTTCTTGTCTCATGGTACTTCATTCTATGGCTGAATCGTGTTCCACTGTATGGACATAGCCCCTGTATCCATTCACCAGCAGACGGACTTCGGTTTGCTTCTATTTTGCGGCCATGTTAATAATGCTGCTATGAACATTCATGTACCAGTGTCTGCGGGGACTTAGGTTTTCATTTCTCTTGTGTATATACTTTGGGGTGGAATTTCTAGATCAGATTGTCTTTTTCTTCATGTAGGTATGCAAATTGATCCCCCTTTAAAAATTACTCTTCATGGGTTGGGGTTTCGTAACTAGAATTTGTGGATAGGCCAGGGGCGAATTTGACCCCAGTCATATGTGAAATTCTGGCTCCGCTTCTGTTGTTTTCTGGGAAGATGTTACATGAGACTCTTGCCAGGGTCTGACATGCCTGGGTTACGGTTTGGGAAGCTACCACAAAGGTGGGGAGGGAGGAGAGGAAACCTGTGTGTCAAGACCCACCATTAGGGGCACCTGGATGGCTCAGTCGTTAAGCGTCTGCCTTCGGCTCAGGTCATGATCCCAGGGTCCTGGGATCGAGCCCCGCATTGGGCTCCCTGCTCCGCGGGAAGCCTGCTTCTCCCTCTCCCGCTCCCCCTGCTTGTGTTCCCTCTCTCGCTGTGTCTCTCTCTGTCAAATAAATAAATAAAATCTTTAAAAAAAAAAAAAAAAGACCCACCATGAATCCAGGCACTAAACGTCCAACACACAGATAAGGACACCAAGGAGGTGCGGGCTCGCAATCCCGTAGTTGGGAGGTGGTGAGGTCAGGATGGGAGCCCTGGTCTGACCTCAGAGCAGCCATACACAGCTGACCAAACAAATGAGTGAGTTGAGTTGACAAACGACTACAGTAATTAAACCAAACTGGTCTTTTTGCCCTTAAAGAATCTGTTGTGGTGATGAGAAAAGAATTAGCCGCATTAAAAAAATGCAGCCATACGTATAAACCTTGGAATTCCTTCTGGTTTTTTTTTTCTTTTTTCTTTTTACTTTTTGCGCTTTTAGGAACGTCAGATAGGTTTCTATTTCTGTGGCGAATCTGATGAAGTATGGCAACTGTGCACCAGGCTCCGTGTGGAGCAGAATCCTGAGGTTGCCTCTGGACTCAAAGGGCAGGAGTGCCACGATTGATTAGTGATGTCTAGCATGGGGGCAGGAAGGGGCAGGAAGGGGCAGTGAGAGTGTGGACGTCACCGTCACCAGTCCCCTTCCCCCAATGATTTCCTTCCCTTCCACAAGCTCAATGGTCATCTCCATGCTGATGGATGGTTGGCCTGGGTCTTTTGCTGAACGAATGCAAGCCCTGACCCACTAAATTCTAACCATGCTGAGCTGAGCCACACCTATTGGCCCTAAATCCAAGGCTCTAAGCCATTTAAGAAATAAGTATGTTGATGGAGGCTGTGTAATCAGCTCCCAGACATACTCCAACCTTCTCCTCTACCTCTCCAAATTCAATGATTCAAGGTTCTTTTAGTGTCTAAATCTTTTTTATTCTTCAAATTTCTCAGCAGCTCAGCAATGTGTCACTGCATTGTGCAGTCATAAAAATAATATTAATGTTACGTGGTGCGAGACGGTGCTCATACTACATTCTGTGGATGAAAAATATTGAGTGTGTCAACATGTTCAAGGCCTAAGAAGAGAGCTTCATCATTCAGCCTGCAGTCTCTGTGAGCACTGTATACATTTCAATTCTTTATGTGTGAAACTTAATGAGTTTGGATTCTTTGCCTCATTGGTCATAGTGCTGGGAAATAAAACAAGGGGAAAAGGCATAACTTTCCCACATTTAAACTTTAAATGCATCAAATCCTTAAAACAAACTAAACAGAAATGGTTACTGAAATTTATAGGAGAAGGTGACATACGATGTGAATTTCCACAGTGTATTTTGGGTCTGTTACAGATTCTTCCAAATCAGGAATGCCATGTTTGGCTATTCCTCTGGCTGTATCCTGGAAGAACCCGGAATAACACAATGCAGCTGAAGAGCTAAGGTTAGAATATTCAGTTCAATGGAACAGGGGTTTACTGAGGTCTTGTGAGGCACCAGGCCCTGTGCTTGGTGCTGGGGGCTCTGGAGATGAAGCAGACACAGATACTGTGTCCATCCAGATGAGATGAGATGGTTCAGCAGGGATAGCGGGAGAGGAATGGAAGACCATTTTAGGAAATGAATTAAAAAAAAAGACCTAGTTCTCAATGAGGATAATGATGATTATGAAAACAGATAACATTTATTGATCTTTGAAGATATGTTAGGCTTTGTGAATTGTCTGGCTATTTTCCCATTTGACCCTCACTGCATCCTGTGATGTGGATGTCACCCCCATGCACACCCGGCTTACAGACAAGAACACGGAGGCTCGGGAAGGTGACATGATTCCTCCAAGTCGCTCCAGAAGGAGGTGAGAGCATGAGGACCTGTGCCCAGTTCAGCTCCATAGCCAGTATGTGCATTCCACGTGGCGAGTGAGGAGAGCAAGGGGTCAACGTGGTCGGCAGCTTCTAGCTCAGGGACACAGGTCCAAGGAGTGGAGAGCAATCATGGGGCCAGGATGAAAAGATAAAGCAGGGTGGGAGGACAAGAGAAAGCCTAATTTAAGGATGAGCAACAATTAAGAAGAAAGAAGGGGAAGGAAACGTTACCCTGTACCTCCTATTTGTGTATTTATTTATTTAGAGAGTGGGGGGAGGGGCAGAAGGAGAGAGACAGAATCCCAAGCAGACCCCATGCTGAGCGTGGAGCCTGAAGTGGGGCTTGATCCCAAGACCCTGAGATCATGACCTGAGCTGAAATCAAGAGTTGGACGCTTAACCGACTGAGCCCCCCAGGCGCCCCCCAGTATTTCTTGATTTTCTGGTAGGGTAAAGGCATGTGCTCACCATGACCCTGAAGTACTAACTCAGGGGTCTGCTATCACACTGTCAAGATCATTCTTTCAAATTTGCGTTAACTTTAGATTATTAGTCTAATTCAGTGTACGGATGATCACGGAGGTGATCAATATCTATTGCTTTAAAGGCCAGAATTTTTTCAGAAACAGGAATAAAAACTTGGACCTACGCCAAGCGCCGGGAAGAAAAGAAGGCCGTCCGAGCCTCCTGCGGCATGCAGTTGTCAATTCTGCTTTTGTCTGCAGGCTCGTCTCACTGCCCCTTCGCCTGCGTGCCTGTGAGCTGCCAGGGAGCGAGAATTTTCTCTTCTAATTCCTTTGCAGGTAGGACATTTGGGTTGCTTTCTTGGTTGCAAAATGATATAGAAAATCCACACAGAGCAAATGGGCTGATGACGTCCACTGGGAGCTCCTTGCGAACGTTTCATTGAGTCCCCAGAATGGCAAGGGCTATGTCACACTCTGTGGGAATATGTGGGCACTAACAGGGCGGATTCCGGTTCTCTTCGCTAGGTATAGTTCCCTCGTGTTGGGAAGGGATGCAGCTTCTCCGTTTCAGAAAACTTAGCGTGGGCTGCCAGCCTCTGGGTTGGGGCCAGATGCCTGTGACAAAAGAACAAAGGGGAACTTCTGGAATCCTCGGCTGGACTTGGCCTCCTCTGGCAGAGCTCTTCCGACACCCTTCCAGTTTCCTCACAGAGTTGCTGTCATTTCTCGTGGCAGCAGTCATTCGGCGGGGGTGAGGCTCTCCCCTCACCGACCACGGGAGGCGTGACGGCAGGAGGCTGACGGTCCTCAGCTTTGTCCCCACAGACTGGCTGTGCGAGGACAGTCAGGACTCAGGAAGCGTGTGCGTCCGTGGTGGCCAGGGGCATCGCCTCCCAGGACAGCAGGGGAGCCCTGAGAGGCAGAGATGGAGGTGGAGTGCTTAGAAGGTGGATGGACAGACAGAAGAGACGCCATGCGGCTCTTCCGCCTATCTTGGGGAGAAGATGATTAGGAATCTGGAGGGTTCTTCTCCTTTGAACCGGATAAAAATTGGGAATGGGGCTTTTAGGGAAAGTAGAACAAAAGTATGTTTGCTACACATACATTATTTCATTCTTCCAGGTATCTTTCAAGCATCATTTCCAGAGAAAGAATAGCATCAAATCGACAGCCACCATCCCCCACAACTTGGCTAAAGTTAGTCCCTGGGAGGGAGGACATGCTCATTTATCAGCGACGGCTCTGAGCAGAGTGGCTTGCAGGGACAGCCGGTCAGCTAACCGACAGACCAGGTGCAATACGCCCGACATCATGGCGGGAGCTGTGAGGTGAGCTGAGCACAGCCCATCCCACTGGGAAGAGGCAGGGAAGGTTTAGTGGGGCATGTCAGCTGGGACCAAACGGATGTGTAGGAGTTCCTCAGGTGGACGGGGGAGGGAAAGGCACACAGGTTGAAGACAGAGCATGTGCAAAGGACAGAGGGCAGGAAACGGCCTGGTATATTTGTGGAGTATGTTCTATTTGGCCAGAATCTAAAGCGCACCGAAGGAGGGAAAGGAGAGGAGGCTGGAGGATTGGCTTGGGGCCAGACTCTGAAGAATTTGGAATTGATGCACTAGGCTAGATAGAGCCATACGTACTTTTAAGCAGATATAGGTGTTTTAGAAAAGGAGAATGTTCTGGAGCAGTGAGAGGAAGGTGGAGTTGGGAGCACCAAGAGGCAGTTGCCCTGAGACTTTGCACTGGCTCAGGCAAGAGAGTGAGGGGCAGAGAGAGGACAGAGGCCCAGAAGGTGCCAAGCAGTGATGTCTTTGAGATCAGGCCAGCAGGAGCTTCTGGAACATGGGCTGGGTATGAGGGAGTAAAGGAAGAGTGAGGACCCTTTATAAGTACTTGAAAAGACACCTTCTTGAAACAGACACTGTCTCCTTATGTTTCAGGGGCAAATGTTAGCAGAATGCTTTTCTTTCCCCCTGTGTCTTCTCAGTCCTTCCGATGTACTGGCAATGAGGTGCGCTTAGTTGAGCTCAAACCATTGCCCCAGTCGGAAGTTGGCCAGATTTGCTTCGACTGGGTTAATCATCACCCCCTAAAACAACAATAAGGCCCAAACACATCGAACCATATCAGCTAAGCTCAGAACAGGGGAGAAGATTCAATGATAAATCCAAGACATGTGTGGACATTCATTATGCTTGCAAACTTCATCAGTGAAGTGCAGACAAGTAATCACTGGGCTTGGAAATGATGTACAAGACCAGGACGAAGGATCAGAATTTGCTCCTGTTTGTGCCTTCTAGAGACGAGGGAATTTTGCTCTCTCCCAGTCTCCAGTTCATCTTTACGAGAAATTAATATTTTTAAAGGCCAAACTCTGGCTTCATTTTTCATTTCGACAGCCTCTGAAATGCAGACAGATTTTGCATCAGACTTTTTCCCTTTTGTTTTGGGATGAGTTTCATTTTGTTCCACTAGCACCTGCGTGCAGGCCATTGAAGTGCCTTTGGGTTGAGCCTGTTGGGAGAAGGGGCTTTGATTACAGCGTGAAGCTCTGCTAACTGGACAGCCGATGAGCCTCTTGCCTGAGGTTTGGGGGTGAAGATGCAGGATGTGCAGTCAACGATCCCCCAGGCCGAATGTGGGCAGCCCTCTCTGCAGAATGAGTTGAACTGTGGCTTTGGTTGCAGCTGAAGGCCACAGAATTTGCAGAATGAGAACCTGTGTTTAGATACTTTCATTGTGTTGTTGTTGACTTTTAGATCAAAAGAAATCCATGTTTCTGCCTTAGAGATCTTACAATGGGGGCTCTCGGGTGTCTCAGTCAGTTGAGCATCTGACTTTGGCTCAGGTCATGATCTCAGGGTCCTGGGATCGAGCCCCACGTTGAGCTCCCCACTCAGTGGGTAGTCTGCTTGTATCTTTCCCTCTGTACCCACCCCCCGCTTGTGTTCTCTCTCTCTCTCAAATCAATAAATAAAATCTTAAAAAAAAGACATCTTAAAATGTACCAGCTCTGCCATTTACTAGCTAAGACTTCTGCAAACAACTCCTTCTGTGCCTCAGTTTCCTGGTCTGCATCTTATCTATTCAGGTGTTTCCTAGTTAATAGGTGTGCTCTGGATTAAAGGGGCATCCATTAAACTCCAATTTAGGACCTCATACCTTTATTGGTTCCTGGAATGGGCCACATACTGGGGATAGTTAAGCTAAACTGATATGGTATTGCCTTCAATAGGCTTACAGACTATTAGGGAAGGGGGAGAGGAGGTCAGTGGATTCACAGATCAAGGTGACCAGAGCTGTGAATGGGATGGACTGGGCATCAGAGAAGCACAGAGGAGGGGCGACTCAGCCAGCCTGGGAAGTCAGAGATCTCCTGGGGGAAGTGAGGCTGAGTCTGAGTTTTGCAGGACAAACAGGGCTTGGCTGGATGGTAAGTGGGAAAGCTGTGGGGGCACTCCAGGTGCAGGTGGGGCAAAAGCTCAGATCCCAAAATGGCAAGGCAGGTAGGGAACAGCAGGTCGTGGACCCTGAGGGATGGAGTGACTGTGGGCAAGTGGAGAGAGGAAAGGAGGGAGATGGGTTCAGGGGGCATCATGAGATGAGAGATGAGGGAATGGGGCTTTTGTGGGCTTGAGGTTCCTCCTCTCCCTTGCACCTTGTTTTCCTATAAAGGGAATGAGTAAAGGGGTTCAAATAGGGGGCAGAAGGCCCCATCCCGACAAGCCGCCCCATCCCATGTAGGACACATGCTGTATGCATCGAGGTACAAGTTGGGGAAGGGGGAAGAAGAGTCTCTCCTTTCTCCACAAAGGGTGGGTGTTAAAGAATGCTGCTAGCAGGAAACTGAGCATTAGACATTTCCTCCAGAAATGGGAATGGCACCACGATACTGTCAGGCCAAAAGACACACACCTTGTAGGTCACCCACGTTTATGGGGCTTGAACTCCCATAGTTCAAGTCAGGAGAGGGATGAACTCAATTTTCCAGCCCTGAAGAGCTTCTCATGCATGCTTTAAAGGTCAGTCAAGCCCTAGTCTTGAATAACGTGCAGTAGATATAGTGTGAAAGCCACAGAATGAGAACTGGACACCAAAAGAAGAAAAATCAGACAAGTTAAATGAAAAAGAGGAGTCATAGGCCAGAAAAGAATAAATCAGGTGAAAGTAGGGAAGAGGAGGGAGAGTGCCCAGAGGTCCTCATGTAGCCAGAAAAAGTCTAAGAAAGGAAGTAAAAATCCATCACCTTCACCCACCACATAAAGATTGCATTTCTCAGATGTCTCACTGCCTTGTCCTTCCTCTTAGGGAGTTCCCGAGTATTCATCCAAGCAAAGAACAGGAGATGAATTAAACGTCACCAAATGTCCTCAAGGAGTGGAATCATTTGTGACAAAGAAGCACTCTTGGGTAGAGAAAGGGCTTGGTAATCAGTTCTCCAGAAAAGCTCTACAAGCAAGAGAAAAAGAGCAATGGAAGAGGGATGGAAAGCTCCGGGAAGGATCGGAGATCAGGGTTATTGTGGCGGAAAGAGCAGTGTGTGCCTGCAGCAGAGGTGAGGGCTCAAGAAATCCAGCAGATCATCTATGGTGAGACTCTCGGGTCAGGGTACTTTGAGGAGGTCAGTTTTAGCCAGAAATCAGAGAGCAATCCTCGGGCCAGGTTTGACCTGCTTCTCTAGAGGCCAAGGGTCTGAGAAGGATCACGGGGCATGAAGGGTGTTGATGAACTGCAAACGTGCAAGAACACCCAGACACTTGGCAGGTTCAGGGCACAGAGCGAGCAGGCAGAGACTCGAAGACACGGAGCAGTGACAGACAAGACAAGGGATTCCCTCTGCCGGGGTGGCCCTGTGTGGTGTTCTGTCTTGACCTGAGATAAGCTCTCACCAGAAAGAACAGTTCACAGCATTTCCAATGGGACATGGGAATGGGGGAGCTAGGCAGGGAAGGCTGCCATTCCTCCCCACATTCCCATGCTCTTCTCTGTGCCTTGTGCAGTGTGCCCTGAATGTGTCAGGCAATATTCTTGCCTCTTTGCCACTTGAGTTAAGACTCAGCCCCAATGTTGCTTTTTTTAAGCCCTCCTCACCTCCTTATGCCCCTAATCTGGGTTTAGCCAATGCTTTACTATCACAACATATACACATTTTCCCACAACCTCTCCTTTACCCACCCCACCCCTACTAGATGTTGAGCTCTTTGAAATCACAGACTAGGTCCAAGTGTGCATCCCTTGGGCTTTGCAGGGTTCTCAGTACATAGAAGGCCCTTGATAAATAGCAACAGTAATAGTAATAGTAGCAGACGTACTAGTAGTACTTACCTTATATTGAACACGTACACAGCACCAGGCAGTGTGCTAATCATTTCACATACTCGACCGCATTTTGTTTCATAACTGCTTTGTGAAGACGGATCTACATCCCCATTTTACAGATGTGGAAGCTAAGAGTTGAGGTTGCTTGTCCAAAGTTATACAGACAGGATTTGAAGGGACAGAGATTCAGACCTGAATCTCTCAGATTCCAGGGTCTACACTCACTGTCACTTCGCTGAAGAGACAAAATGACCCTGGTTCTTGTCCTGGGTGGTTGTGGTGCCACGTTAATCAGATGGGTGGTGAGTCAACTCTGGCAGGAGGCAGAGGGAAGGTAGAAAATAGGGCAGATGGCTTGGTTTGGGTTGTCTTAGCCCCCTCAATCTGTTTTTCAAGAAGTCTTGTTGTTCAGTAGATGTGTGCCTTCCTAAAAGTGGTCTTTTCTAGAGGAAACCCACACTTCAGTCATGAGGATTCATAGAATGATGCGTACGGTTTCTGTCAATCTCTGGGACTGAAGCGCACTGATTCCCAAGAGAGATGGGATAAGCGTCACCCTCCCCCAGCTGCGACAAGACCTCAGCTTAACCAGTAGGTGGGTTTGACAGTAAAAAGTGAACAGCTAAAATCTAATTAATACATTTGCTCACAGTCACTTTTCCTCTTTGAACAGCACTTTTTTTTTTTTTTTAAAGATTTTATTTATTTGCGAGAGAGAGAATGAGAGACAGAGAGCATGAGAGGGAGGAGGGTCAGAGGGAGAAGCAGACTCCCCGCTGAGCAGGGAGCCCGATGCGGGACTTGATCCCGGGACTCCAGGATCATGACCTGAGCCGAAGGCAGTCGCTTAACCAACTGAACCACCCAGGCGCCCTGAACAGCACTTTCAATTCAGGGTTGTGTTTTGTTTTGTTTTTTTGTTTTTTTTTCCAGGATAGAAAAATAGAGCTTCAAAAACATTTTTTTTTTCTTTAACCACATTGGGTTTGCAGTGAAGAAATGCACTGTCTATCCCAGGAGCCCACCCTGGTTCCATGATTCTTACATCTCCCCAAAGAATAACCATTACCTTAAAATTAATAATACTGCACATAATCATAATTTAATAATGCTTCCTTCCCACATGATTTTAGGATCTGATATGTGATATGGCTTCTGAGAAAAGGAAGCTGCAGGTATACACCACTTCTGGCCCTTCTCTGCCAATCAACCAACTGTTTATGAAATACGGCAATAAGAAGCAGTTTGTTCCTTCACTCACTCATCATTCATATGCTTACTCTGCACTCGTGATCATAAAAGTGACCTTACAGACCAGCTAATCCAAGCCTCTTCCTATTATGGACAAGGAGACATACCCAGAGAGAAAAGGGGACTTGCCCAAGGTCTCCCAGCCTGTCAGCCGCAAGCTCAGGACACACCCTGAATTCTCTTTCCTTACGGCTGTCCCATGGTCTAACCAAATAAATATTACTCAGGGCTATTTATTCTAACAGTAGCATAGCACTTCCAGCTATGTTTTCAGACACAAGTTGGCAGCATCTGGTATTAGTTCTTTTGTAGCACACACATTAATTTATTACTTGACATTCTCTTCCCTTCAAGATTACTTTTTTTCCCTAAGACTCTTCTACCTAAAAGAGGCAGAAACACCCCTTGTGGGTGTTAGCACATAGACTTCAGAGAAACTTTCACCCAGCCTACACTCCATGAAGGTTCATTAAGAGAAAAGACAATCCATTCAGCTGAGTTATGTTTTATCTGAAGTCTTACATCTGCAGTATTGTTCATTTTCATGAGCTTCTCCCTACTCATGTAATTTTATGTATGACTAGCAATATTTCATGAGATAGGCAAATAGAAATGAAACTTCTAATGTTATTTAGAATCCAAATGCAACCCCGTGTTTTTCCTGAGCCTAAGATACTTTCCTCTTATCTGCTCAGGGTTACATAAGAAGATGGTGGTGTTTGTCATTCTGTGTGTGTGCGTGTGGCTAGTTGTGGGTTATTAGAACTAAAGTCCCCAGTGATGGAAAGAGGAAATGTTTTCATGTCCTGACAAGGATGCCTAAGCCCCTTCTGGTCTAATCAGGAATTCCAGAGCCCTCCCCAGATCAGAAGACTCTAGCTCTAAACTATCCTTCCAGCATCTAGAGTTCTACTGTCACCAGGGCCTCCCCATAAAATAAAAACCAAAAGACTAGACTCTTTACAAGGCCAGCTTTACAAGGCCAGCTTCTTTTTTTTTTTTTTTTTTTTCAGTATAGTTGACACACTTTGTTACATTAATTTCAGGTGTACAACATAGTGACTCAACAAGTTTATACATATGCTATGTTCACCACAGTGTAGCTACTATCTCCCACCATCCATCCCTATTACAATATAATCTTGAGAAAGAAAAGCAAAGCTGGAGATCTCACAATTCCAGATTTCAAAATATACCACAAAGCTGTAGTAACCAAAACAGTGTGGTACTGGTACAAAAAACAGACACACAGATCAATGGAACAGAATAGAGAGCTCGGAAATGAACGCACGATTATATGGGTTAATATGGCAAAGGAGGCAAGAATATACAGTGGGGGGTGAAAACAGTCTCTTGGATAAATAGTGCTGAGAAAACTAGACAGCCCCACATGCAAAAGAAAGAAGCTGGACCACTGTCTAACACCATACACAAAAATAAACTCAAAATGGATTAAAGACCTAACTGTGACACCTGAAAACATAAAAATCTTAGAAGAGAACACTGGCAGTAATTTCTCTGACATTGGCCATGTCCAGGCCTCTCTTGGGCCCTGTCCACAGCTTTGCACAATAGCTGATAATCACAATGACAACCATCCCTGCCTGACAACATGTTACCTTATTCATACAGCTCCATGTTGAAGCAAATAGAGTTACCTGCTGATAATACAGACAAATCCCTCCCTTTTTTTTGGCCTTCAAGTTCTGTTTTTAATGGAAATATCGTTCACAGGTATTACATATGTCTCTGTCTCCTACAGATGTCTGTGGCCACTGGAGGAGTCTCTCAGAAAGCACCGACTCTCTTGGCTAACTGCTGCTGGCTGCCAACACAGCCAGATCCAATTTTATGACCTACAGACTCTGGCCTTCCAGGGATCCTGGCACTGTAACTCTTGGATTTTAATGTGTGACTTTAACTTTTTTTTTTTTTAATTTCTCTCCTACCCCTTGGATAACCAAATCTCCATCTCAGTTTGGTGTTCTACCTTCAAACTAGTCAGTCAGAAGCACAGTAATGGTCTATTTTAAAGGACTATGAACCAGCATTATCATTGATCTGTTAAACGTTGTTGTGGTTGATGACACCATCACAGCAATCACCAAGCGCCATTTATTCAGCACAGACGATGCACTAATAAGAAATTTAGCTATATGGTCTCTCAAATGTCATCACTGCTTTGTATATCAGGTGTTATCACCATTTTACAATGAGAAAATAGCGGCTGGCTGAGATTAGACAATTTCGCCTAATTTTACCTAAGATCACTGTAGACAATAAATCAACTTAAACATGTAAAGTGCTTAGAGCAGTGCCAATAGCCTAGTAAATACTCAATAAATACTAGCTGCTGATAGTTTTTCTTCATATTCTGTGTTGTTATTGACTTAAATGTTGAGCCCCCACAGAAGGGGGACATCTATTTTCATAGCACCCCTTTTCTGCCTCCAAGTTCTTTGAAGGAGTGAGAAACAAACTTGGATTGATTTTTGCAAGAGAAGAAAAGCAGAATAATCAATCAAAAGTGATCTATGGCTTTGGGAATCACAGAAATTTTGAGAGGACACTTAAAGAAACAAACTCTTAAAAACTATAGCATGAGATTGTAGATGATTATACTTCAGGTTGTTCCAATTTGCTACACACGCCTTTTCCCTTCTGGGTTAATCTGCTCAATTTCATCCCCTGGAGTGGGCAACAATTTAGAACATGTATTCTCGCTGCAGGGATAGCTTCCTGGGCCAGAGGTGGACACACCCCAAAGAGGAAACAATTCATAGTTAAGGTTGAGCCAATCTTAGTTATATTTTGGGATTTTTTAATTGGGACTCGGAGAGACTGAATGAGTTGGTAGCAAGGCAAAAAGATATCGACACAGAGAAAGTAGCCAAGTCATGTTAATGGTAGAGCACATAGGAGGAGGGCCTAGGGACTCCTATTGCTGAGGTCTCTGGAGCCATGCCACCCCCTGCCCCATACCTGAGGCCTAGGTGATCTATCTTTTCCTGGAGAGCTGAGAAGCCACTCTGTATCTTTGCCCTCTGAATTGGTGAACTGGATTTCTATTCCTTCCAACCAAATGACCCTTGCCAAAACCTATGGTCAACCCAACCAATGTACATTATGATAAGACTGGATCATGTAATTCTTCTTTCACTTCCGAGGGTCCTAAGAAAGAGAAACTGGAGCATATTTGCTGAGTAGAGGGTGTCAGGTGGGGATACCATAAGGGAACCGAGAGATGGTGGATTGTACTTGATGGAGACTCGGGGTCTGGCTGTGCTTCTAGGTACTGGAAGAGTTGTCCTATGGCATCAAGGCAGCCTTTAACCTTGTGGCTTCAGGGTAAAGACCTAGGAGCTATGGATAGAAGTAATAGGAAGATTTTAGCTCAGTCAAAGCTATGAATAGACCACTGGAGTCTAAGCTCCATGATAGCAGGAACTCTGTGTATCTTGTTCTTGACTCTGCTCAGCACTTCACCCAGGGACTAGCACAGAGCAGCCACTCAGTGTGTCCTTTTCATATAAATAATTAAGGATGTAGCAAACTCTATTCAAAGGAACTGGAGTGTTGTAGGAACTCGAATGGAAGAGAGTTTAATGAGCACAAAACCCTTTCAAATCCTAAGGCCCAATGGTTCTACAGTTATTATGGAAAGTAATAGACAATTCGGGCCACATCGCTTGAGGAACAACACGCACACTGGTCAGTTGTTTGCTCTGCTTTAGTCTTTTACTTTTAGCTCTAAACATGGATTCCCAATCAGAGAACTTGGGGAGGCACAAAAGCATTATGTTTTGAGAAAATGCTGTGAATTCAACTCCTTGGGTTCAAGAACCCTGTTCTTCGTGACAGGAGGAAGTTGCTTAAGCACTCTGTGCTCTCATCTAGAAAATGGGTATAATTAAGGTGCCTACCTCAGGGTTTTTGCTCTTTTAAATAAAGATGAGATAAAATAACATATGTGAGGAGATGAGCACAGTGACCGGCCATAGTAATAACTCCGCAATGTTATTATGAACTCTCATTAGCCAGAGAATTGCCTCATTAAGTTTTTAGAATGAAATCTTTGCATTGATTTGTCTTCACTCTGTCTTCCTAGTTCCATGTGATGCTTCTGATCAAAGTTGCAGCTCAATTTTAAAACAAGCGAGTTCCCTTTAGCTTCTTCCGTGAGCTCCCTGTTCCTCTGCAGCCTCTGGTATGACTTATTCATGAGATCCGGACCTCGCGTGGGAGGCAACCGTGCAGTCCTTCACGGTGTTGGACACTGACCCCTCTGCTCTGTTGCTGTAGCTACAGAGAGACTGACATGACTGCAGACACCCAGCTTTGGACACCAACACACTGAGCATGACCACAGACCCTGTTTTCTCGCCCACAGGGTAATTAGTTAAAGATGTACTCTTGCTCATGAAATCCTAACGAGGACCCACATCACTCAATTTAAGCACTAGGTATTTCAACAGAGTTGAAAAGGTGCCAAATAAATTTACTCAAATATTAAGCACTCAGGTAAAGGCCATTTGGCTTTGGAAAAAAAATAGAAATTTCAGTTGTATTCATAAATGTTACATGCAGGCTCAGTTAACTCTCCAACTAGATGCAGATTTAAAATGTAAATTACTTAAAGTGCCTAAGACCTATGGTCCACGTTCCTGATTCTAAGGCAGTGACACATACATCACACATACATTATTCATGCTTTAGGCACCCATTATACACACAGTGATGCCCCCAAAGGCATAACCAGTCAGGAAAAAGGCTATTGCATATTACAGACAAATCCCTCCCTTTTTTTTGGCCTTCAAGTTCTGTTTTTAATGGAAATATCGTTCACAGGTATTACATATGTCTCTGTCTCCTACAGATGTCTGTGGCCACTGGAGGAGTCTCTCAGAAAGCACCGACTCTCTTGGCTAACTGCTGCTGGCTGCCAACACAGCCAGATCCAATTTTATGACCTACAGACTCTGGCCTTCCAACGTCCTTCTAGACAGTGTGGGTTCACTCTGAAATCTTAAGGACTTGATGAAAGCAAATGTGATGCTCCCAAACCCTAGTTCCTTCAGCAAGAGGTGATTTATGACATTCAACCAGAAGGACTCTTGTCGCTGTAGAACACTCACCTGCGTCAGGGAGAAATGACCCCATAGACTGTGAGAGCAGTGGTGGGCATCCATTTGTAGGTAATGTTGCATAATCATCAGTGGCTCAGTGCTCTATGCGTCCCCACCCAGGGCTCAGGGTATGGCCACGAAAGGGGACTCTGGTTGTGGGGTGAAAGATAGACCTATGTGTACTCACTCTGGAGATGCTAACAGGTTCCCATTTTATATGGAAGACTCTGCCACTCAGAATGATCATAGCATGTTCCCTGAGTGCCCCTCTCATTACTTCAAGGCCCAGGGGGCAGGGGACCTCTGGAGCTGGGTGCTGCTGGGTTCAAACTGAAAGTTGACATTAAAGGTACCAACCAAGTGAGAGGAAGATCAGGAAAACTAGTATCTCCTGTTGGGACACCTGCCCAGTGCCTCCCAGGCTGAACTCCAGGGTCAGTTTCTTAGGGCACAAGACAAGGTGATGTGCTGCCCTGGGCACGTGGATGGCACACTTCCCACTGTCCCTGTCTGCATACGTGCACTGAGCTTTCAGGCAGGCCCTGCAGGTAACTCTATTTGCTTCAACATGGAGCTGTATGAATAAGGTAACATGTTGTCAGGCAGGGACGGTTGTCATTGTGATTATCAGCTATTGTGCAAAGCTGTGGACAGGGCCCAAGAGAGGCCTGGACATTTCTTTGGCCGAGAAGCTCCCTGGCATCGGCTGACACCTTGCGCATCTGTCGGTTGGAGTGAGGTGTGGGCCGTCCCGTGACAACTCTACTCCTCTGCCAGGTAAGTTACTGAAGTCAGGGCCAATGTGGATTCTAAGTGGCTTTCCTGATATTGTGTTGCTATCCAGGTCCCTTGATTTGTTGGACATACTCAAGATGACAGAAGGAGGCAAGCGTGGTGATGGAGACAAGTTCTGAATTCGAATCCTGATGAGCCATTAATGGCTATGTGATTTTGGATGGGTTATCTGACCCCTCTGAGCTTGAATTGCATCATCTTTGTTTGGATTAGAGGATGCACATAAAGCACTTTGCATTCTCCCTGGTATATAGTAGGTGCTCAATAATATTGTCTGTTCATGGTGGTGATGATTATGTGGGTTTCTTGAACTCAAGGTATCTCTTCTCTAGAATTAGCTTCCTCCTCTCCCTTCCTTACACTCACTTTTTGGAATCTTTCTTACCATTTGCAAACACGAGCATGGATTTTTTAGGGCTGACTTACTGTAAAGCCTATAAGATCTTTTCCATAATAACAATAATTAAAAATGATAATTAATCTGACTTGATGGCAGACTCAAATTGTCTCCAAAACCCTCCTAATGGTTAACGTTGAACAGTGCTGCAGGCAGAAACAAAATGAAAACTGAAACTTTTGTACTGTGCCTGTATAATTTTTCTCATTAAATCTCTTTGTAATTACATTCAGATTTAATATTGGTCTGCAGGTTGAGTTAATGAGGAAGGTAGAGAAAATGGTTAAAACATTGCAGGTACTAATCTTGCTTCCCCAGGCCTTAGGTTTGCCTGCCTCTGTTAAGCCCGTGGTTCCAAAATTATTTTTCATTGAAGAGACATAAAAAGACGATACAAACAGAATAGAACAATCCTGCATGGATATTTTGTGTAAAGTACTTGGAATTACAAAATATTTTACTTTCTGGGGTTAGGAGCTGAGAGGACATGCAACATTAGCCAGTCAGCTAGATTCTGCTTGAAATCTGAGACAGCAACCTGTTTTGATGGACTTTGCAAAGTCCAATCCCCAAAGTGGATTGTTTTCTCAAAAAGTCAGAAAGGTTTCATGCAACCTTGGGCCTACCGACTGGTTTTCTCCACTTATGCTAAGCACCTAACATGTTTTAACTTTTTTCTGGAGATCCCTCTTCGAAGAGCACACATGATTCATCCAACTACAAGTACTCCCATAAATCTTTGGCTTTTCCAGTGAACATGGAATCAGAGAGTCTGGCACTTTTAAATCTAAGTTCCAGCAAAGTCTGAAATCCGTATGAAAAGGAGTCTTCTAAGACAGTTGTCAAATTTTGATGTGGGTATGAATCACTGGAGAACCGTGTTCGAATGTGGATTGTGCTTCAGTGGGTCTGGGCCAGGCAGGGTCCGAAATGATGCATGTCTAACAAACTTCAAGGTATTTTTGATACCGCTGGTCCACCGATGGCACTTTGAGTGGTGAGGTCCTAAGATATGTGTGGGTCTGCTTCTGTGCTTGGACGACCACTGTATAAACCATGGTCTGCATGGTCTCCATGTGCATTGTAGATGAACTTGTCACTCTGTCACAGTGAATGACGCCCGCCGCCCACCAAGCTGCCCCACTGCTCTGCTGGGTAAAGTGTCAGCAGAACTCGCAGAATACAAGATGGCTATGAAACCCTCCACCCAGCAGGTCCTGACTGGTCCCTTAGTTCCATGCCTCCCTGGCCTGCAGACCTCTGCCTTCACGGTACATGGATGTTCTGGGGAAGTGAGCGCCCCTCCCTTCAGAGCTAGTCCCACATTTTTCTTCTCTACTTTCTCATTGTCTTCTTATCCTTACTTCATCACCAATTAATCCTCCCCCACAACCATGCCTCCATTAAATTGCTTTCTTTTCTTATCTCTTCTTCAGTCTCATTTCTGTTCAGCTTACTGTCTCCCACCAGGAAATCTTTCTGCCTCCAGGAATGCCACAATTCCCAGGCTGAGTTAACTTCTTGGCTCCCCTTTTATTCCCCCTGCCCTGTGTTCCCTGCTTCCTTTCTTTTCCACCCTGGACTTTGACTTCCTATTTTTACACTCAAGTTCAGAAAGATTTAAGAAGCAAGACTCAAACAGGAGGGGCACCATTGCACTGAGATCTAAATGTATAACCTACTAAAACGATCACTTCTTTTTTTTGGTCATTCCATTCCTAGGCATTGTATCAGGTAAACAGGCAGAGATACAGACAGATATCTGTACGAGGATGTCCATGGCAGAATTGTTTATAATAGCAAAAAAAAAAAAAAAAAAGTTTAAAATAAACTGGCAGCTAAGTAACTGATGCTACCTCAAAATGACAAATATTATGTTGGCATTTAAAATCTACACTTCAGTCAGTGCCTACCGATTAGGTGAAAATGCTTATAAGAATTAAGGGAAAAATACAACTTACCTAATGACGCATATGTTGAAATTCTAATGTTATGAAAAATATGCATAGTAATGACTCACAAGAAACACATCCAATTATTAATAACCATAGTTTTCTCTGGGTGATGGGATTACAGAGAAGTTATTTTTTATAACTTTTACATTTCTTGTGTTTTCTACAATGGAACTGCATGCCTTTATTTTAAAAAATCTTAATATTTAGGGAAAAAAATCTTAACTTCAAAAACAGTTTATGAATTTAGATATTAGATCTCACTCATGGATAACTTTAACTATTAGAGTATTAAGACAGCTTAGAACTCACATCAGAGTTTCCACTGAGTACTTCAAGATATAAAGTGAATTCCTGTAATAAATGTGCCCTCAGCAAAAATGTTGACAATCACAGGCTTTCGAGAAGGAACTGAAATGCGATCTGTTCCCATCCTTCCCCTGAATACGGTAATCTCTTTTCCACATCCCAACATTCTTTCTCTAGTGACAAGTTCATTTAAGATGCGATTCCTCAACTGGCTAACAAACTCACTTGACTATTTTGGGCATAATTACAGATAATTAGGCAGCTTCTTAGAGTAATGACTTCTACTCACTGCAAAGAAAGTAATTTGCACTTTCAGTGTCAGTCTCTTCTGCCTCTCTATTCTGCAGTACCGACATTGTGCATTTCCCCTATTAGTTAATGCCCGACTAGGGGACGGAGGGCTTGCCAGGGTGATGTCATGAGAAAGGATTGGTCACGTGAGCACGGAGCAGTTAGTCCATCCTTCGCCTGTAGCCATTGGCTACAGGAGTCACTGGATTGGCTAGTGCACTTCTTGACATTTCCTTGACCACGTGTCTTCAACATTTCCTGGTGCAATACTGACTTTAGACATAGGCAATTGTGCCCTTGTCCATGGTACAGAGTCCCCAGGACCAAGGAAAGGTGCCCAGCTGGGTCCCATGGGCTCCCTCCTAGATCACACTCTGTGTGCCCAGAACCCCAGAATGCCCAGTCCAAATGGCAAATAGACCAAGAGGACAGTCACACTCCACTCACAGTGGAGTTGTCAAATTACTCCATTAGTATTTTCCTGGAATAAATTTATTATCTTTCCAACCACTTCTTCCATTCACTTTGTCATACATTTAACTTTTCCATCTCTAAACCTACCCATCAACTGACCCATCTATCTGCTCATCCATCTACCCAGCCCATCCCATCCATTTTTTTCAGCTAACATTAACTACATGCCAAGAACCATATAAGTCACTGGGGGGGACTCTGGGGAAGACACTATGGCCCCTAACTTGAGGCCCTCCCAGGCCAGCAGGTGACGGGCACTGTAGAGTGATGAGCCCGGGAAGACAGGACAGGGACTTCAGCAAGGGAAGAGAGGGACCAGAAAGGGCTCCCCTGATGCCATGTCTCACAAAATGCGGGTATTTTGCCAAGGAGAGAAGAGAGGAGGGGGTCCGGGGTGAGTGAACGCGTGAGCAGTGTGAAGATGCAAGGCGGTTACTTGGAAGGTGAGAAGCAGCATAGTGTAGTGCCAGGTGTGGGCACTGAGGGGAGGGGACGTGAGGCTGGCCGGGCAGCCAGCAGGCAGGCTGTCGTGTCTGATGGCGTATCTACGGCCAAAATGGTATTTGCCGGTTTGATTGTTTGAAGCAAGGTTGTAACATGATGGAATCCATGTTAAAAGGCCTACGTGGGCAGGAGGGGGCATGAAGCATAGATTGGAGGTGGGTTCACTCCTCAGGGAGATGACAAGGGGGCGTATCAGAGATGTCTTCTTGGGGCACAATACACAGGACTTGGCAGGGGAGGGAGAGGGAGAAATGTAAGGCAACTCACCGACCTCTAACGTGGGCAGCCGGGTTTACCACTAGGGGACATGGAGAATCCTGGGAGTGAAACCAAGTGTGGTGGCTTCCAACTTGTCCACTATTCCATTTACTTAGGGGGTGTCTGTTGACCACTATGGATCATCCACAAAGGATACAGCAGTGAACCAGACGGACACGGCCCTGCCCGCCTAGAACTTTCTGTCTCATTTTCACAAGGAGAGCATTGCTATGCCTTCATCAGCAGGACTGATATCTACCCCTCTTCTCATGGGCCCACAGATGGAATCCCCAGAAATTTCTCCCCCAGCCAGTGTGCATACACGGGCCGACCCCTCCATTAAGAGCAGAACTCGCCATCTGATTGACTGCTTGGCAATTGACCTCCTATCAACCACTTGTCTCTGTCATTAAAATACTGCTGTCAGCATTGTTCAGTCACCAAATACCACTGGCAGCTCCCCACTGCACATTACTGTACCACTCCATGTCACTCCTCACACAAGGATGAAGAATCAGAGCAGATGCTCGAGAGCTTTGCCAAGAACCCTGACGACTTCTGTTCGCACCTCCTGGATCAAAGAGGCTCGTTCAGGAGATGGGATGTGTCTAGTTCTTCGTGGCTTTCAGCTCCTGCTGGATGGCTGACCAAGAGAGGTGACAGGCATTTGGGTTTGTCTTGGTCACACGCTTGGGGCTTTACCAGTATTGGGCCACTTTGCAGAGTGTGAGTCTTGGGAAGAACATTCTGAGCGCTAAAGCTGTGAGTCCTGAAAAGTCAGAGCCATGAGCTCTAGAGGGCAAGAATGCCTCCAACTCAGGCAGCTGGGGGTGGGGGGGCTAACTAGTATTTCCTGGGTAAACCTTTCTGGGTAAACCACCCTGATGGTCTCAGCAAGCTAGCAGGAAAGACGCACACACACAGTTAAACCCAAGCTGACGTTCTCCCCTCAGTGCCACCGATGGTTACAAATGCATTCATGAGAGTAACCAGCCTTTATAGTACTCCTGCTTCCACATCTCTTCTAAAGGATTCTAGAACACCTCTTTCTTTAGTCGATGAGGTTTGCTTTGACTTTTTATTTATTTATTTATTTAAAGATTTTATTTATTTGAGAGAGAATGAGAGAGAGCGAGCACATGAGAGGGGAGAGGGTCAGAGGGAGAAGCAGGCTCCCCGCCAAGCAGGGAGCCCGATGTGGGACTCGGTCCCAGGACCCCGGGATCATGACCTGAGCTGAAGGCAGTCGCCTAACCAACTGAGCCACCCAGGCGCCCCCCTTTTTTATTTTTTTATTGGAAACTCAGTGTGGTAGCGATTTCATTAACTTGATTTCTCACGCTGTGCAGTTTTGTGTGTGTGTGTGTGTGGTTTTCTTTTTTTTTTTTTTTTTTTTGAGTGTGGACAAATACGACCTGGGAAGTGAAGCTGGGCCCACAGTGCTGCGGAGTGGGTGGTGCTCCATGCTGGAATATTACCACAAGCCAGCCTGGGGAGCCCCGACGGGGACACTGGAGGACACAAGCTGACGGAGCTTATGGCAGTCTGCCATGGGTGGAGGGCTGCCCGCGGGTCCATATTACTCTACCACGTTCCCCACGATGCAGGCTGCTCAGCTTGTGTACCACTCAATCCACTCAAAATGCTGCCATGGTCCTTGCCTCTGGAATTCCCTTCCTTTCACCTATTCCCAGATAGGTGCCTTGCACAAAGGAAGGAGGAGAGATGGGGTGAGGCAGGGATGGTGGCCCGGAGGGGGCTGTGTGGGGACTGCCTTCAGTCATTCCCTCCAGCTCCTGCCGAGATCGACCCAAGGGCATGTCTCAGCATATCTGCGTCCTTCCCTCTAAGGCAGCGTCCCCGAGGCCCCGAGAGCACTGCTAATGCCATGCGAACAGAGGTGAAGCTTGGCTTTCTCAGGGTCGCTGGGCCTCTGACCGCTCCTCCAAGCTTTCCGAGCAGCTCGAGATGGGCTGGCGGGCTGACAAGCGCTCAGCCAGACAGGAAAGGGAATTTTGCAGACAGAGAAAAATCATACTTCCTCCTCAGTTTTCTTTCTTTCTTTTTCCCCCTCAGTTTTTAAGGAGAAAATGACACATGAGGAGGTGAATAAAATATTCAAGCGAAACTATGGAAGCATTCTGTTACTCTTGTCTGTTTTGTTGCACAGACGGTTGTCAAACCCCCAGAATGAAAAGGGCTGTAGATCTCTTATCAAGGGTAGAAAGAAGGGGCGAATAAGATATTGGGAGGGGGAGTGTGGGGAGGTGGGAGTCCAGGTCAGGGGGGGTGGAAATGGAGTGAACAGGGAAAAGAAGGCTGCCTTCCTGGGCCTGGTGGAAATTAGAAAGAAATTAGCCATCTCCCCACTTGGATGCCTCCAGAAAGTCCCAAAAACCCACCTCGTGGGCTTCACTCCCCCCACATTTCCCCCTCATGTGGTTCTTCTGGGGTGTCCAGTTCTCAGGGAAGGGCATGACCTTTCAGCCTGCTAGCAAGACACGACCTCAGGGTCATCCTTGATATTGTGTCCCTGAAACCCTAGAGCAGGGTTTCTCACCATCAGCACTATTGATTTCTAGGGCCAGGGAAATCTCTGGGGGAGGGGAATGTCCCCTGCATAGTAGGATACTTAGCAGCACCTCTCGTCTCTACCAGACCCTTCCCTGCAACCCCCAATTCCTCCCCAACAGCTGCAACCT
Organism: Mirounga leonina; assembly: GCF_011800145.1. Lineage (NCBI taxonomy): Eukaryota > Metazoa > Chordata > Mammalia > Carnivora > Phocidae > Mirounga > Mirounga leonina. Next base: position 5,033,166 of record NW_023270469.1, read on the forward strand.
GCAACAGTCTCCAGACATCACCAGATGTCCCCAGGGGTGCCCAACTGTCCCTGGTTTAAGACCACTGATCCAGAACAAACCACCATCGAGTCCTCCTGCTGAGTTTACATCCCAGATCTGCCTACCTCTGCCCACTCAGCCACCCTCACTGGCTCTAGGTGGTCATCCTCTCTCCCCTGCTCCTGCCAAGCTTCTTATCCCATCCTGCCTCTGCCAATGATTCCAGAATCAACTCATATCATCCCTCCATCCCAAACCCTTGAAAACTTTCCTATACTCTGAGGATAGAGATGAAGATCCCTACCCCAGCTGAAGAGCTATGGGCTCTTCATCTGCGTGCCGCACACCATTCTTCTCCCGTCAGTTCCTGATGCCCCATGAGATTCCTCCATGCCCTGTGCATCCACCGACCACACATCCTTCTTACTCCTTCACCTTATTTCAGTCTTTTGGATCAAGGCTCCAAAGTCACTTCTCCAGAGTGTGGGGCTTCCCAGATCTCCCTGTGTCAAGGCTCCTAGACACCCTCAAAGCAACTTATGTCTTTCCTTCTTAGCTTTTAGCACAGTCCACAATTTCACATTTATCTGTACCATCATCTCATTGAAGTTTGCCTCTCTCCCAGGACGCTAAGCTCCACGAGTTGCAGGCACTGTATAGGTTATCACACCACCATCGTATCCCTGACACCTGGCACAGTACCTGACATCTAGCCCATTGCTGAAGGGATGGGACACACAGAGATGGCCTAATGAATTAAAGTGCAAGTGAAGAGTGGTCCTTGAACTTGGAGCCAATGCTTTTCCTGAGTACCTACGACACGCTAGATACAGACTGGGACTGTGGATATTTCAGACAAGACAAACATGCGCATGGCACTGTGGTGCCCTCTGTCAGCAGCAGAGACAGACATCAACTATGAGGGCTTAGAAATGGACGCGCTAATATGGAGATAGCTGGCGTATTCTCTGAGGCCAGGAAGAGAAGCCATCACAATATGACCTTCATGCCACTGTGTCTTCCCAGATTTAAAAATGACCCATGAAATAGGAGTTGGTTTTCTGTGAGCCAAGACTGGGAGGCATAGCATATAACATTAATAAACTTAGATGTCATCAATTTGTGGAAATGGCACAAATCCCAAGATGTCATTTGGCTTTTATATTGCATTCCCTAAATGGATTTCCAGAAGTTTGTTTCTAGAATGTCTTGAACCCAGAGAAAAGACTGTAGTTTTTTTCTTTTTTGATTTTTTAAAGAAATCAGTAGCGTGGTCAACAGATAAAAAACTGGTACAACTGGAAATAAGGCCTTAAGTTAAATTAAATCACATCAGTTGAGCAACTGTCTGTGGTCACTTAGAACCTACACATTCTGTGCTAGGCGCTGGGGATGCCAAGATTCTGGAGATGCTAAGATCAAAGAATTTATAGCCTCTTAAGAGGGAAGGAACCACACAGATCTCTACAAGGATGTACCAGGGGCCACCCTTGGGGTATAGGTGCTTCACCTGAATCAGGTTTCAGCCCAAACCCCACTTCCCAGAGGCTTTCTCTGACCATCTTGTCAAATACCACACCTTCCCGCCAGCCACATTCTTTCTCATTACTCCATATTATTCTCCTCAGAGCAACTGCCATCTTCTGAACTAAGTATTAGTTTATGTTTTGTTTTATATTGATTTCCCAGCTGGAATGTAAGCTCTATACTTTCTTGCTCACCTCCATACCCCAGTGCCTAGAATAGCATCTGGCAGGTGGTACTGAATGGATGGATGGATGGATATGCTCAGAGTTAATCCTTCCTGGGGAGGCTGAGGAAAGCTGCAGAAGGAGGCAATATTTAAACTGGGTCTTCAAGTAGGAGTTCTCCTGGCAAACAAGGCATAACTGGATAAGGAGGAAACTACTAGATGTCAATGTTTATAAATCTGGAAGTGGCGGAAAGATGAATGGTCAAGTCTAGAGGGTGGCAGAAGAGAAAGAGGGGAACAGGAGCCTGGAGCAGGTTGTGAACAAGTGTGAAGGTTGTGCCCAGAGAGTGCACTTTTCCCTCTATGGACACTTCCAGATAATGAGACATCCTTATGTTGGAGAAACACGGGGGCCAGATTTCTAATCCACAGCACCTCCGCCCCCGTCCTCCCCCCTCCGCCACTGTGGCTTGATAGAATGAGGCTGGCAATGCAGAAAATTAATGAATCTTTCCCAGGAGAGAGGAACACAATTTGTAAGCATCCGACTTAGCACATCCATAAAAATATTTTTTCTTCTTTGTTGACATCAGAAATCCTTAAAACCTCCCAACTCTCACAGTAAAGTCTTCTTAGGCACTGAGCATGCTGAACTGTGCTTGGAAGGCTTCCACATCTGCCCATACAGGGTCATCTGGGATTTAACACTGAACAACTTAGGAGAAGGGCTAAGATGCTGAAGGACTAATTAAGTCCCGATTGGATTTCTAATAGTGAGTTTGTAAGCTATTTTTAAGTACTCCCTAAAGGAGATGAACAGAATAAAACCTTCATCATTAGGTATGTTTCTAGTAAATGGAGTTGCCTGGTTAATTTAGAGAAAGTCCCATCAACTAAGAGAATTTGGTATCATACTTACAAATTTCTCTTAATATCTGTAAATCATGGCTGGTAAGGGGGAGAAGGACTAACATATATTGCACTCACATGAGGGCCAGGTGCTGTCAGAGGTATTTGATACACCTTTAATCCAAGTAGGAAACCCTTCGAACTGTTATCCTCATTTTGCAGATGAAGAAACAAAGACAGTGAAGGGTTAAATCCATTGCCCGAACTCACCCAACTAGTAAGTAGCAGAGCAGGGATTTGAAACCGAGTTCAAATACAGAATATAACAGGAATTTACCCTAAAGATACAGATGTAGTGAAAAGAAGGGGTACATGCACCCCAATGTTCACAGCAGCAATGTCCACAATAGCCAAACTATGGAAGGGGCCAAGATGTCCTTCAACAGATGAATGGATAAAGAAGATGTGGTTCATATACACAATGGAATATTACTCAGCCATCAGAAAGGATGAATATCTACTATTTACATCGACATGGATGGGACTGGCAGGGATTATGCTAAATGAACTAAGTCAAGTAGAGAAAGACAATTATCATATGGTTTCACTCGTATGTGGAACATAAGGAATAGCTCAGAGGACAATAGGGGAAGGGAGGGAAAACTGAATGGGAAGAAATCAGAGAGGGATACAAACCATGAGAGACTCTTGACTCTGGGAAACAAACTGAAGGTTGTGGAAAGGGAGGTGGGTGGGGGGATGGGGTAACTGGGTGATGGGAATTAAAGAAGGCACGTGATGTGATGAGCACTGGGTGTTATAGGAACTAAAGAATCATTGAACATGATATCCAAAACTAACGATGTATTATAGCTGGCTAATTGAATTTAAGAAAAAATACAGACACCGGAGTCCTATAGACTGAGCTCTAGGACTTTTACCACACAACACCATGAGACGGTGGGCGAGCTATCCAGCCTCAGAGCTGGGGCTTCCTCATGTGAAACTTGGGATCATAATAGTTCACACCTCAGTGATACTGGGAGTAGAGAGATCGTCTCACATTCAATGAGAAGATGTGTACAAAGTACATTGCACAAGACCTGACACTTAGCAATTAGGAGATGCAGTTCATTTTCCATATTGCAGTAGTGATCTAAAGGTCTGTCTTCACCCATGACAGAACCAACTCTGCTCCGAGCAGCCAGAAACTAAATGATGAAGCTGGGACTCCTGCCACTGGCCACATCAAATGCCACTGATGGGGTGGTTCAAGAAATCATGGTCTTGTTTGTTGTGAGGCAACTTCGTGTCCATCTGATATCTGCTTAGGTGAGGGGTTTTTCTTTTCTTTTCTTTTTTTATTGTTATGTTAATCCCCATACATCACATTTTTAGATGTAGTGTTCCATGATACACTGTTTGCGTATAACACCCAGCGCTCCATGCAGAACGTGCCCTCTTTAATACGATCACCAGGCTAACCCATCCGTCCACCCCTCTCCCCTCTAGAACCCTCAGTTTGTTTTTTAGAGTCCATCGTCTCTCATGGAGGTAAGGGGTTTTTCTACTTTAGCATTCTCAACATTTGGGAGCTGGATAATTCTTTGTGGAGGGGGCCTTCCTGTGCACTGTGGAATGCTGAGCAGCATCCCTGGCCTCCTATGCATTAGATTCCAGTAGCAACCCCCTAGGTGTCTCCAGACACTGCTGAATGTCCCCTGGGGGCAGAATTCCATCCCCCCCCAACTAAGAACCACTGACTTAGGTGAAAATTAACAATAATTTAAGATGCTGAAGATCAAGCCAGAGTTTCTTAGCACTCTGAGAGTGCTGCCTCTTAGATCAGCAAGTTCATAGCACTTGCTAAATAGAGATGAATTCTCACGGGGGAACAAAGGCAGGGACATCAACACATTACCATAGCCAGTTAGCTCGTTGGACTCCTGTCACCAGTCCACAATGTTTTGTAGACTGTTAATTTCCCATTAAGGAACCATGACATTTAATAAGCATTCCGCCATTTGGCTCCATAGGTGGAATGAAAGTGTGAGGACCCTGTAAGTTTCTTTTTACATTTTTAATGAGGGATGACAGCTATGTTCACTCACCCAGCATTTATTGAGTGCTTTCTATATGAAATGTCACATATTAAGTCTCTAACAGCATCACAAAATGACTGAAGTCTTTCACACAGGCCAAATTACCTCATGGAAGGAATATTAATTCATTTGACTGGCAGTTATTAAAAGCCTACTATGTGCCAAACCACACACTAGGCTCTGGGTAGAAGGTGCTGGAAGGAAGGATATTGTTCCTATACTCTTAGAGCTTGTAGAAAAGCAGTGTTTCTCCAAGTGGGGTCCTTGGACCTGGAGCATCAGCATCATCTGGTATGGATTGAATTGTGTCCTCCCGAAAATAGGTGTTGAAGTCTTAACCCCCATTATCTCAGAACATGACTTTGTTTGGAAATAGGGTTTTTATAGAAGTAAATAAGGTAAGAGGAGGTCATTAGAGTGGGTTCTTTTCCAGTAGGACTGGTGTCCTTATATAAAGGGGAAAATAGGTACAGAGACATATTCATAGATAGAAGACCAAGTGAAGATACACAGGGAAGATGCTGTGTGAAGATAGGACTGAAGGGATGCATCTACAAGCCAAGGAACACCAGGGATTGCCAGAAACCACCAGAAGCTGGAGGAGGCAAAGAAGGATCCTCCCCGAGAGCTGTCAGACAGTGTATGGACCTGCCAACTCTCTGACTTTTGGCCTCCAGGACCGTGAGAGCATAAATTTCAGTTGTTTTCAGCCACCCAGTTTGTGACACTTTGTGATGGCGGCCCTAGGAAACTCAGACACCTGGGAAGTTGGTAGAAATGCAAGTTCTTGGTCCCTACCGAGATCTACCAAATCAGACCCTGTGGTACGTATGGAGATCCTGCAATCTGTGTCTTAACATGCCCCCCGGGGGGGGATGTTGACATACACCAGAGCGTGAGCACTGCCGATACAGAGCAGGAATTCTCAACCCTGGCTGCAGCCTAGATTCGCCCGGGGTAGCCTTAAAACAAAAACAAAAATCGTGTCTTAGAAATTCTGATAGGAATTCTGATAGGATGGTGCTAAAAATGGCTGGTCTGCAACAATCTCTCTCAAATGTTAGCACGCGTGGCTCAGCAGGAATGGCCTCACGTGGGGGTTTTGTGAAAAGCCAGACTGTGATGCAGTAGGGCGGGTGCAGGGCCTGAGGATCTGCATTTCTAACACGCTCTGGGGCGAGGCCATGCTGCTCCATGGCCGACGCTTTAAGAAGCAAGGGTCATACAGTACTCATACTAAAGTTGAGAGAACTAACAGCTGATAATTATTGGATAAGACAGACATGCCCTTTGCCTCACGGGGCTGCATCCTGTGTAGGGCTTATGCATTATGCATTATACTGGCATGACCTTACAACCTGCGAAAGTGTCCGACAAGGTAGAGCTGAGTCTTAGATCAGGCAGAACAATGCTAACTGCTGAAACAGACAAACCATAATTTCTCAACAGCTTAACAGACGAACGATTTCTTCCGGGAGGCTCAATGTCACATGGGGCTTCTGGGATCTAGGTCCTTCCAAGTTGGGCTATGCCCTTCCTTTAGTTTCCTGAAGCATTCCCAGTTTAGCTACTGGGTGGGAAAAGAGAGTGAGGGGGTCTCATGACTTCTACCAGGTTCCACTGTCTCTGATATGTGGCCCTACCTAACTGCCGGGGACGCTGGGACATTGAGTCTAACTCCATGGCTAGAGGGAAAGGAAGTGGGTTTGGTGAACACACTGTCTCTATCACCATCTGGAAAGATGAGTCAGGTTGATCAGACGAAGAAAGGGAGGGAGTAGTAACAGTGTGAGGTACCAAGAATACACAACGAATGTTTGGTAAAGGATCACAAACTAGCCAAATTTCCATAGCTTGTCTGGTTCTTATTTTCCTTATAGGAACAATTATGATAATCCACCTCCGTCTCCAGTGCTTTAATAGTAGGACATAGTAAAACATTTCTAAGGGACTTGAAAAGACATCTCCCCAAAGGAGACATACAAATGGCCAACAAGCATATGAAAAGATGCTCAACATCACTAATCATTCGGGAAACACAAATAAAGACTACTAGGAGATACCATCTCACCCCCATTGGGATGGCTACTATCAGAAAAACAACAAGTATTGGCAAGGCTGTGGAGAACCTGGAACCTCGTGCGGTGTTGGCAGGAATGTAAAATGGTGCAGCTGCCATGAAAAAGAGCATGGCGGTTCCTCAACAAATTACAAATAGGATTAGCATACCATCCAGGAACCCCACTTGTGGGTACCCAAAAGATTTGAAAGCAGGGTCTCAGAGATATTTGTACACCCATTACATAACTGCTTTATTCACAACAGCTAAAATGTGAAAGTAGCCCAAGTGTCCATTGAGACAAATGGATAAGCAAACTGTGGCATATACAGACGATGGAATATCATCCTTAAAAAGGAAGAGAATTCTGCAATAGGCAGAATATGCAACATGGAGGAGCCTTGAGGACATCATACTTAGCTAAATAAGCCAGTCACAAAAAGACCAAGACTGTCTGATTCCACTTACATGAGCTACTTTGAGTCATCACAATCACAGAGACAGAGTAGTAAAATGGTTGCCAGGCGCAGGGGGAATGGAGTGGGGAATCACTGTTCAATGGGTACAGAGTTTCAGTTTTAAAAGGTGACAAGAGTTATAGGTGGAGATGGTGGAGATGGTTGCACAACATTATGAATGTATTCAATACCACTGAACTGTACACGTAACCACGGTTAAGATGGTTCATTTTATGTTATCTGTATTTTACTATAATAAAAAAATCGAAAAAACACTAAGGAAGAGTGTTGGCAACTTCCTAATATTCAACAGGCAGATGGGTTATAGATGTATCTGGACTTATTCCCATCATCCTTGGTCACTGGACACTAACACAGACCAGAGGCTGGAGCTGGTGGCTAGGTTTAGAGTCTGAGATGAGACTGGCATGTGAGCTGGGGAATGAACAGGAGTGGGAATAAAGACTTCAGCCAGATGTCAAAAGGAAGCCAGGGCTGAGTCTGCATCTCTTTACAGTGGCCTCCATAGCTGTCTTGACCAAAAACTCAGTGTCATGGTCTGACAATAACACAAAATATTTTTAAGTAGGTTTTGTCTAGGACAAGCCACCTAAATATTATTAAGATTCAGAGCCAAAAGAATTGTATCTAAAGTCAAAGAATGAGCTGTAGAGAGAGACGGCTTATGGATGGAACTTCAGAAAACTGTATGGACAATGCCCAGATCAGGCAAAAATCTCTCTTTGATATTCCTAATAGTGGATGCTATTTGGCTTTTGACTGCCTGAACCCTCCTTCAAAGGTCGAGCTGAAATCTTTTCCTCTGGACACCACACCTCTCTGGGGCCACAGAGAGAGAACAAGTTGAATCTCTCTGCATGACCTTGGACAAATACTTCACATCCCTATGCAGCAGTTTTACAGACTATAAAGTGGGAAAAGTTTGCAACTTTCTGAATGGAGTTCTTGTGAGGACAAATTGAGTCCCTGACACATAGAAAGGGCTCTGAAGACAACAGCTAGAATTAGCATCATCACTCTTTGCAACCCTTGAAAACATGGCTCTCCCATCTGTCTCCACACCTTCTCCCAACCCCCGGTTGTACTGCTCCTCTTTCAATTCCTCAACTTTTCCTTGTCTTAGAGTTCCAAGGCTCCTGCTTTTGTCTGGATTATCATTTCCCCAGTTGTGTTCGAAGGAGACTAGATTCTCAAGGTACTAGCAGTAATTCCTTGATAAACAGAGTTTCTGAAACATGTTGTATACCAAATGCTCTCTTGAAGGTTTACAAGGTATTCTGGTATAATAAACGTTCTGAAGAGGCCTCTCTTCAGAGGAGAACTGTTTGTGTGGGTTCAAGGGTGTGCCCTGTTTGCGGAACTGTAAGGAGGCATGGTATTTGTGATGGGCAACTAGTCATTGACTAATACGGCTTTTGTTTTTGTTTTTACAAAATTGTATATACCCTTCAACCAGCTGTGCCCATTCCAGATATTCAACCCGGAACCACTCACACATGGGTCACTCACATTCATATGTGTTTACTGTGTCTTTGAAGATGCCCCACAAATATCTCTTTCAACCTCGCCCCATCTGCTGGTAGAACTATGCCTTTCTTTCTATGCCTATATTCAAATCATGGAGTAAAATAATCACAGGATAGCACCAGGGTGATGCCAGTCCACCAGTCTATATTTTTCCTTGATGGATCTACCATTCTTTCTGTATCCCATCCACAAGGCCATCCCATTATCTGAGGATTGCATTCCTTTTTCAAAATATTCCCTCAACTTCCACTCCATAGTTTGAGTATAAATTTGGACTCAATTGCCTGGGTGAAATCTCATAAAAATCCTTTCAACTGAGACTGCATTTTTTTTTTTTTTCTCCTCCACTAGATCACAGATTGTTGGTCTGTCTTAACTGGTCATTTCAGTCTCGAGATGCTGATTGATCGTCTATGGAGATGAGCAGAGAGTAAATGCTTTGGGCGACACTGATGACTAATGCCCGGGAAATGGTGCAAACAGAAATAAATCTGGAAAGAAATAACCTGAAGTTACCCAGAAACAAACGCATTTGTGCACAATCCAGGCAACAAGAGCCAAAGCTTCCCATGTCCCCTCCTAATCTTTATAAATGATTTTCTCCTGAGCCACTTGGCATATTTCCATTATGGCCTTCTGAATATGTATAGACACAGCAGGTAATTTAAGATTACTGCAAGTGTCTGACAAAAACATAGTGCGTGTTCAACTTGTTTAGGAAACATCTTAATGACAAGCAGAGCAATTTATGGAGGACATATTTTTATAGCACAGTAACATCAACATTTATTATTTGGGCCATAACTGGGAAAGAAAACAGACTTCCCCCATTTAGACAACAAAATTAAATTCCTAGCAAGGCAATAGAGAAATAGGCACAATTTTGAATAAAGTTATGGTATAAAATGATATTCCTTTAGAAATATGGTAGAAAACATGGGAAGAATAGTATAATGGCCTGATCAGATATTCCTAAGATATAATTTTGGAGTACAATCCCTTCCGAGGGGCTAAAATTTGGTATTATAAAATTCAAGGTGATCTATCTACTAGAGACTTATTTTTCCCCCTGGAATTCCACTATATTAGGTAATAGTTGTATGTACCTATGATTTACAAATCATTTTTTCCCCATAGAATTAATATAATGTCTAAGGAGCTCCGGCCTTATAATTATAAAGGTTCTGACAAGTGTCACAGAAGTGAACCTCACTTAGATTAGGCTGGGTGTGGGCAGGCGGCTACTTCTCCTTCTCTGCCTCTGCATATTCCAATTCCTAAAACTCAAACAACTGTACATCTACCACATACAGTTTCTCACACACCATATATTCGGGTCTCCCTGATAAGGAAAACATCTGAATAAAATATTCAAGCCAAGAATTGCATTTCACCTTTTAAGCTGCCGCCTAAATTTCTACACAGGGGTGGCTACTGGAAGAACCACAGGACAAACTGACTTTAGAGATGGGCCAATTTATTGTCTCAGTTGGCTTGGCGGAGTCATGCAAAATTGCTGTTTGGTTTTATCCATTTGCTCAACACACACTTATTGTGTGCCTGCTATGTGGATGCAGTAGACCGCCAGGCGTCCTGAGACATGGCAGATGAATGCCTGCTCCTACTGCGGGGCTTCCATGTCGTTCAATTAAGTCATCACTTCCGTGAGTCGTTCTTGGTACTTGAATCCCCAAAGCTGCCATTCCAACATGTTTGCATGCCCTTAAAACCCACATTCTTCCTCAATACTCTTTCTCAGTAAATGAGCCAGGCTTCGGCTTCACTGAGAAGATGAAGGGCCATTGCCATGAGTTACCTCCCCTCCCCACGCCCCATCTCTCATGCTACTCGCACCGTCGTGGAGAGGCACTGGTGCCATCTTGGCCGCCTGTCCTTCCTTCATTCCTCACGGCCAGTCCATCTCGAGTGCTGCTGATTTTATCTCCTAAACAGTCCCGGAAGTTCCACCCTCCTCTCCGTTGCTACCACCAGGTAGCACATCACTGGAATCTCTTGTTTGAGCCAATGAGGTAGTGTCCTAGTTAATACTGTTTGCCTTGCCTGTCGGAGTCCAGTCCCTGCTGAGCTCACCAGCCTCATGTGAGCACCCAGACTCCTGTTCCTCTCCAGGCTCCATCCCACTGGCCTTACTCCAGTCTTTCATACTCACCATGCGTGCACTAGCCACAGGACTTTTGTTCCTGCTCTTCTCCCTTCCTGCAATGTTTTTCCTACCCCTTCTTGCTCAGTTAATATCACCTTATCCTCTGGATTCACTCCAAGTATCACTCCCATAAGAAGGCTTTCCATGACTTCCTTGGTCAGGTCAATCCACCCTAGTACAGACTCTCTAGAAACCATGGCCATTTTCTTCTTAATGCTTGTTCCCCTTGGTTAGTAAGTTTATTTGACTAATGATGGTCTCCTCTGCTAGGTCATAAGCTTCATGAAGACAACACCTGTTCGGTTTTTGATCATTTATCCCCATAGCTACTAGCAGAGTTTTGGGTCATAGTATATACTCAATAGATATTTATGGACAGGATTTCTCAATGGCTCACAATGACAAAGATGTCCACGGCTATCTGTGGGTGTTTATCCAAATGCTTTCCTGGGGGAATTCCTTTCACTAACCAATCTAAGAGATCAGCGAGTCAAGGCTTGATGGTTGTTTCTGTTTTTTTAGCGGCTCCAAACACTTCCTCTGTGCCAAGCACTGCCCTAAACTCTTTCCGTGCATCCACTGATTTAATCCTCTGGACGCTCTAAGAGATGGACACTGTCAAGGTCTCCACTGTATGGATGGGAAAACTGAGGCCTCACTGTTAATTAAATTGTGCAAGACTACACAGTCCGTTCAGCATTATATTCCTAGCACCATGAGCAATACCCATCATGTACTAGGGGCCCAAGAAATATTTGTAGAATGAAGGAATGAATAGATGAAGTAGAAAGCTTGTCTATCCTAAGCCACAGATCCCTAAATAATTTTTTTATTATGTTCAGCTAGCCACTGTATAGTACATCATTAGTTTTTGATGTAGTGTTCAATGATTCATTAGTTGCGTATAACACCCAGTGCTCATCACAACACTTTTTCTTTTGATTTTTGAGTCTGCCCACTTCTTATGGTCCTTGCTGTCACATACTCATCCCCACCTTGGCCACTTTACGCCAGAACTTCCGTGTCCTACCTCCTCCCCCTGCACATGCTATTCACTGTCTCCACTTCATCCATCTACTATGGGGCTAGAGTGACTTCTAAATCCAACCAGACCCAGCACTCTCTTTCCCGGGCCTCTTTGGTGGCTTTTCATTGTCCTTTGGACACTGATACCAGTGCTTCATTTGGCCAACAAAGACCATGCTGTCTCTCTCCAGCCTCACCTCTCTCTTGTTCCTGCCTTCCATTTTGCCCCTGGCGGATGCCCTCTGAAAAAGGTTTGCCTCTGGGAATCACTATTCATTAGCAGGTAGGTTGTAAATAGCGCTGGTTCAAGCTCTTCTGAGCATGTGCAAATGCAATGAGCCCCAGCATAAAGTGGAACATCACATCAAGGGGAGATTTCCTACAGTCGCCTGTGTCCAGCACAACACCCACCACAGTCACCTGCTGGTCTTCCGGCAGGAGAGCTGAGTCTTCTGCTCTCCTCTCCCTAAATGAGAGCTGACTCTGGGGTAGACAGTAATAGGAGCAGGCAGAATAGCATGATAATGGGGATCTTTTTAGCGATGTCTGCTGCCCTTGCATCCTGGCAGGTGCGGTTAGATTCTCTTTCAGAGAGCTCTGTCACCATGGGTTTGTGTTAGAAACAGCTGGTGGCTGAAGGACTGGGAACTAACGAGCCACACTGCTCGGATGCAGGAAGGGCCGTTGGCTCTCCCCGGGGACACTGCCAGACTCCAGAAGCCAGGGTCCTGGCCCACTGCATGGCTTGTTACCCATACTAGAGCCTCACGTGGCTTAATGGGACCAAAGCTCTGCCAGGAAGGAGAGGGAGAGGAGTGCTCAGGTCCCAGCTATCTTGGATAGTCCAGCAGATGGTCCACAAGTAACGTGAAGCGCTATTGGCTGCCAGGCACCATATGCAGAGACAGCCTAGTACCCCGACGTGGCGAAGGCAGAGCGCAGTCTAGCTGGGAGAGAAACGGCCACTGGGCACTCTGCACTCTGCATCCGGTCAAGGCCATGCTTGGATGAAAAGCAACAGTGGGGAGGAAGGTTGGAGGAGGGGTTGAAGTGAGAGGCGGGGTGCCAGGTACTAGAAGGAAGCTGTTATCCTAACAGCTCGTCACCAGCTTCATGCAGACCCAACTGGGGGCATTCAAGGAGAGAGCCCCGATCCTGTCCGGACACAAAGCAGGATGTCGGCTCTTTATTCTGAGGGCCTCGTCCGAGGATGATGGAGCGACTCCAGGAAGGTGAAAACGCCATCTAAATGTTGGAGAATGTGTCCAATGCGAGATTCATAAAACTTCGCACAAGGTCAGCTTGATAGTGACTCCATAAAATTCCAGAAATGGAGACCTACAGAGACTGACTTTACAGTCCACTCAATTTGGCGATATTTCTCAACTGAGGCCTTCACGTCTTAGGCTTTAATTGGAAGTATTTAACCTATCACAGATGATCATAAATAGCACTGGGCTGAACGCCCCCAAAATGCTCATTTCAAATACATGAAACTCTTCACGGGCCGGCAGGAAGAAGGAGCAGAGCTCTGCTCTGGATGGAAGACAGATGATAATCTTCAAAGAACACTCCTCATGGCCAGCTCAGCAGCCGAATCCAACACCCCCTTCTTGCAACTCCAGGGAAGTCATTACACTCTTTCTCACCCCCCTTTAAAAGGCCCTTCTTAGCCAGCCCTTTGCTCTCCTACTTCGCTAGGACTGCATTTTCAACTTTCTCTTTCTAAGTGATTTTAGTAACATCTTATTACAAATGCAATATTAAAATAACAGAGATCTAAGAAAAACATTAGCCACAGTTCCATAATCACCTAATCAAGTAAATGCTTTGTTTATTGATATTCTTTTTCATCTTTTTTTCAAATATGCATATTCATTTTTTTTCCCATATGTGGTCACTTTATAGATAACATTTTCATTTCTGGCATTATATGGTGATTAATTTTCCTTTTTGCTTGTTTTGTAAAATCTTCCTTCCCATTATACAACACCCCTGCCTTTTCCTATTCTTACAAGATCCTATAAAAACACATACGAGGAATTTTTGCTATGTCTTTTTACAAAAAAAATAAATAAATAAAAAAAATTACGTGGACACTTCACTACTTAAGCCACCTGCATTGCTTTGGGCCAGGAAATCAGAGACGCCAACAGTTGGTTTTAAAAGCCACATACCTTTTCACAGAATGGATGTAATACTCTGTACTCTGGATGGACAGCTAACCTTCCTTCTGCTTTTTGCACTACAGAAAACAATGCTTGCCCAAACGTCCTTGTATATCCATCTTCAAGTACTGGGGTTTTATTTATTGATATTTTTTTAAGGACAGCTTTCTAGAAGTCGGGTTGCTGGGTAAAAGGTGATGCCTGTTAATAATTTTAATATATATTACCAGGGTAGCGTGGAAGTGGCAGAGCTAGGATACAAACCCATGTCTACTGGATTCTAGAATCTGAACTCTCAACCATTAATCTCTAACTTCACAGATGTCCCACGGTGGGACTAGCAGCACACTTGCCTAGGTGTGCAGTGTTTAAAAAAAAAGCAGAGGGCTTTAGATTTTCATACTTCCTACAATGAATCCACTGTATTGTAGCCAGGTGGGCCAAGCAATTTATTTTTATTTTTTTTAATGTTTTATTTGTTTATTCATGAGAGTCAGAGAGAGAGAGAGAGAGAGAGAGAGAGGCAGAGGCAGAGGGAGAAGCAGGCTCCCCGCCTAGCAGGGAGCCCGATGTGGGACTCGATCCCAGGACCCTGGGATCATGACCTGAGCTGAAGGCAGACGCTTAACCATCTGTGCCACCCAGGTAACCTGCACCAAGCAATTTAGACAGAACTACCTAGCTATTCGTCACTGAGCATGACCACTCTTGGGACATTTCTCCAGGTGACTCCTGCTAATTAAAGTGTGGCACGGCCATGATTCCTCAACCAGAATGAATAACAAAGAAAAAGAAAATCCTGGAGAAACTTGCATTGAGCCATCTCTATCTTGACTAAAACCAAAGCTGAACCATAAACGGACTATTTATAAATCAGGATGAAAGTAAGAGTGCATCCAGCACAGAACACGTTTTTCAGTGATTAGAATTTTTCATATTGTTCAATGCAGTTATATCTGAGTGCCAGTTGGGGTATCTAGAAATAGATGATCTTATATTTACAGCAGTGAACCCCTTTGAAACCAGATTCATGCTATTTAGACATGAATGTAAGTGCCGTCACAAGGGGCTCTTGCAAGAGCCCAGAGGGGCTGCTACTTTTTTTCAGCACCTGAGAATAAGCCTCATAGGAGCTGATGTTTTACTATAAACCCTACAGAAGGTTAACAGCTAATTCAGACAGCCCAACTGAAATACAAGGAGACATTTCCCTAAGGAGAAGACATTAATGGAAAAATCATTTCATGTTTGCATTTTTAATTTTGCAATTTAAAATCTCTCTAAATACACTTTCCCCTTTAAAATGTGATTAACCAAAATTTCCCCATCTTTATTATGGCAAATAGCCAGTTATAGTATTCCTTTTGGAATAGCAGCAGGGGCATTATTTAGATTTAAGGGGGAAAGCATGCATGAAACTGTTATTAAAACTGAATGTATTTAGTTATCACAGCTATTAAGAGGATTATTAAGGAGTTTGTGCAAGTTTTGGATATGTAGATGGAGCTAAATCTGTGTATGTGTTTGGTAGGGAGCATGCTTGTGGCTCATTGTGTGTACTTTTAATTAAATGTTCTGTTGGAACCTGGAGAGTCTAGCCCTGCATTCCCAATAAACTACTGGCATGCCCTCGGGTGAACCCATCCCAGAGAAGACCTTGAAGGTTTCTTCTGGTTCTAATACCATTTGAAGTTTTGTTGGTAATTAAATAATAAATGATTATTATGGCCTTAGTGGGAAAATACAGACTTGTTTCCACATTACAGTCCAATACTGATACCCGTGATCTCCAAAGTATTGAATTTGGCGAATGACATTATCCCTCCCATGACCACAGTGCCAGTCACAGGTGCTGGAGTTGTGGGGTACCCCACGGGGCCAGGCCCTCACCGGGTGCTGTCTCAGCCTCCACGTGCTGGGCCCTCTCAGGCGTACTGATGAGCCTTATCTTATAAATGAGGAAATAACTCGGGGGCCCAGGGACATCTCTATAATGCTATGGGTAGATGCAGGTTTTTAAAATATTAATGAGCACTCAATTTCTCTACCCCTGTACTACAATTAAGGCAATTGAGAGAACTCTCTTTTCCTCCAAATGTCCACTCTGTCTGCTTTGAGATAATACCTGGGACTCCCACAAAGTTGCGCTGCCCCCGAGCTGGGACGGAGAACGAAAGTAAAGGAGGGGCCTGTGCTGGCTGGCCTGGGAGGTGAGGGGGGCGTTTGAACTTCTCTGTGGCTCTTACCCGACTTCTGGATGATTTTGAGTCCCAATGCCAGCACGAAATGGCTCTGTGACCTTGCTTTAATCACCTAACCTCTCTGAGCTATATTTGTAAAATAAACATCGAATGGTACCACCTCATCAGGATGCTGCAGGAATGAAGTGAGTCAACACTTTTCCAGCTGCAAGACGCTGGACAAATGATGCTGTCACCGTTTGCCTGTGGTCCGGGGTTGAAATACCAGGACAAAGGGGAAGGACAAGGATGGCAAGATGTAAGTAATAGTAAGAGTCAAGAGTAACTGAGCGCCTACTACGTGTTGGGCTGACTTTACCGTACTTTACAAGCACGAAACGACTTAATTCTCACATTGTCCCAGAGAGGCAGGTACCACTGTATTCCCACGTTACAGGTAAGGACACCAAGGCACAGAGAATTGAAATAACCTGCCCAGCAGGTTGGTGGCAGGGCTGGGGTTGGGACAGGGCTGTCTGTCCTCAGAGCCTCACGTGCACCACCAAGCCCCCACCGCACATCACAGTACCCTTCTAAGAGGGCATGCTGAGAAGTAGAAGGGACTTATTCCAAAGCTTCCAATGCTTAAGTCGTGGTTCTGAGTGGCGTAGATCTTATATCTGGGCTACATGATGGAGCTATTTTTGCCCCAGCTTGAGAGCAGGCACCCTGCAGTGGGAAAACAAACCCACTGCAAAAAGATCCAACAAAACAATCACAAGAAACCCTGCAAACTAAGCCAAAATCCCACAAAACGTCCCCCCGACGCCCTGCCATGATTGAGGGAAGCCCCAGATGACCGGCCCCATGTCGCCGGTGGTGGCTGTAGGATTCCAGGGGTTTGGGGCCCCCCTCCAAGGCTGGGTTGGTTCCCTGTGGCTCGTGTAATGACCTATCACAGACGCGGTGGCGTTAGCAACACACAAGTATTATCTCACAGTTCCGGAGCTCAGAAGTCCAACAGGGGACTCCCTTGGCTAAAATCACAGTGTCAGCAGGGAGGATTCCCTCTGGAGGCCCTAGGGGAGAGTCCGTTTTCTTCCCTTTCCGGCTTCTAGAAGTTGCCCACACTCCTTGGCTCGTGGCACCTCCTTGGCTCTCTTCTTCAGTCCCCACGTCTTTTCTGACCCAGCCAGTGAAGGTTCTTTAATTAGACAGGGTGCCCCCAGATGACCCAGGATAATCTCTCCATCTCCAGGGCCCCATAATCACTCTGCAGTGGCCCTCGGGGAAGGTAATGGGAATAAGCTATCATTTACAAGTGTAGATTTTGGAGTCCGAGGAACCTGCGTAACAAATTTCAGATCCACTGCTTTGCCAGGCGAGTGACAGACACCCTCATGGTATCAGTTTCTAGAGCCTTTATAATGGGCACAGCACTAGAGTTCGTGTGTACATGCCATTGTTCAGAAGGCTAAGTAAGTTTGTGTACAAGAAGCAAAGGTTCCAGCATAAAGAAAGAGCTCAAGAAATGGCAGGTATCAGGAAACGGAAAGAAGCTGATTTAGACCTCGGATGCCTGGTCAACCCAAGGACTCCCTTCCGCTAGCCACTGTGATTGGTCCAAAGGGTGGGCGTGTGACCCCAACGCAGCCCAGCGGAGTCTGTCCCTGGGGTTGCGGTGAGGACGCGCGCGGGGAGAGAGAAGTCCCCTTCCAAGCAAGTTGCCATCTGATGGCAGCGTGCATACCTCAGACTAGTAGTTCTCTTTAGAGATGAGAAAACCGGGACTCCAAAACGCTAAGTATCATGTCTAAGTTGACACAGCAAGACTATTGTTCTGGTGGCCTCTCGTGCGCGTGTGGGATTGGCAGCTTACTCAGCCCCACCGCTTACAGCCTCATCTCTGAGCCCCATGGCTTTGCAAGCTTAGTATTGTAGCCCATGAAAGATGAAGAAACTTGGTGTTCAGGGGGCTAAGGGCTTTGCCGAGGTCTCTCAGCCAGTAAGGGGGAGCATAAAGATGTGAACTCGGGCCTTTTAGGTCTACTCACTGCTCCTCGGAAGTCATGTTTGAACTTTCTGCTTCTGTAACTGTAAAGGACTCGTAACAATGTGTTTACACATCTTCCATTCTATTTCTGTATAAACACACTAAAGAAGTATCTATTCCTTCACTGGGTCTGGTATGAATATATTACCCACGTATATTATATGCTGATTTATTCTTCAAATAATGCATTATTCATTCTCTAAACTGCACATAATGTAAATCCACAAGACTCTCTGTGAAAACAGATCTATTGAATGGTAAGGTCGTGACAGATATGGTGACATTTCAACTCTTTTGGGTCTTTGTTTCATTAATTTATACAACTGTCATAACACCCACATCCTGTGGGTGGGCTGCCAGGCAAGTGATGTAGAGCTATGATCTGAGGATGTTGGTTGGAGGATGCCAATTATTACACTGGTCTCTGCAGGTACGGGAGGCTCTCCTTTTGGGCTGGGGCAGAGAAAGTGACCTGTGTTCTAGGGACCTGATTCAGGCTCTGGCTGTGTCATCTTCCCAGGAACAGTGGGAACTTCTACGAACTGTAGAAGGTGGGACTCAAGTGTTGGGAATGGGGTTTGCTATCACCCTGGCCTCTTCCCCTGTGTTCACTGTGGGCCCTGGAGCGATGCAGCAGGTGGGGAAGATGGACAGGGTGTGGCTGTGCAACCAGATAGGCCTCTGGAATGGACTTGGAGGGTTTAGGAAGAGCCCCAGGCAGCTGCTAGGGAGCGGCACCCAGAAGACAGTCTGGGCACAGAAGTCAGTGGACATCACGGGTCTAGCACAGAATAATGGGCTGTCCCTGGAGTGGATCCAGCTCAGGAATGGGAAGGTGATGGGTGCTAGGTGGATGCATACACGTGGTGGGTGGTCCTGGTGTGGAGGCATTTGTCAGCACAGTGCGGGCCACCGTGGTGGATTCTCGGGTGGGATGTGAATCTCTGTCAAAGGAACATGGATGGAGCAGGGCATGTGATGAGACAGGAGCTTGGGTTTAGAAAGTCTAAAGAGGACTCAGCTATCAGGCTCAAAGAGCCACATGTCGATCAGGAGGAGTATGACGCTAGACCAAAACAGCCAACCTGCCAACCTGGCTTCCCTCCACCCGTGTACCCCTCTGCTCCTTTACTAGCACCTGCTGAGGACGTGCCAGGGATGGTGGCTGGTGCCAAAGCTACAGGGGGAATACAATGGACGTGGATCCTGCGCCCATTACCTGTGTGTGTGGCGGGGGGGGGGGGGGGCGTGACACCACAGCTGCATTATTTATTTAGATGGGGACAGGTGCATGAAAGAAAAGCACCTCTGAAAGGGGCTCTGGAGGAGAGTGTAACTGTGGGCCTGGGGGTCAGGAAAGGCTTCGCCAGAACTTGAAGGGTGATTTTAAGTTAACCAGGTAAGGATATAAATGAAGAGAGTTCTAGGCAGATGTGACAGTGCCTGCTAAGGTCACAGGTCTAAAGGGGACTGTGTGCTGCTGATGGGGATCATGCTGAGAAGAGTCACTAGGTGGCAGAGACTGGGGCTGAGTTTTAAAGTGTTGGGAAAAAATACTTTAAGTCACTGGGGTTGAGATGGGCTGAACCTACAGATGGGGCCAGATGGCCTCCGTGCAAAGTCCCTGAAGAATACACAGCCCCGAAGCTGGAATGCAGGCCAGCCTGAGGCTGTTTGTCACCACCTGAAATTCGGTGGCGGTCAGACTCCGACCGGCCCAGTGGCTATGAAGTCAGTGCCCCCCACCTGCTAACGACGAGCAGATCCACAGGTGTTTACAACCCAGTGCGCTCAGCGACTTTGCTGTGCTTTTTATTTTCATTTATTGAATGGTATAAAACTCGACATTTATTGGCCACAGACCATTTCCATGTTCCTGTAACCCAAAAATGGTTACATTTTAAAAAATGAAGTACTACCTGCTTCAAGTCTGTAATAGAAACCAGGCCTCACTGGCATCTGCTGAATTATTAACATTAGAAACTCCGTGGTTGCCCTATTATGCTGTGGAGCTTTCTTCCCCAATACACTTTATTACACGTACTTGTCTTACTGTTGACAGTCCATAACATGAAGTGACATAAGAGGGAAGTGTATGCTCCGTCTGGTAAATGAATAGATGATGTCAGCAACTGACTGGACACATTTTGACGTGACCCGCTATAATGGATGGGGGCAGCCATGATGGCCTTTCCGTGAAGAATGAACACAAACATGGAGGCTGCAACAGGAGGGCCGGCTACTATGGCGGGCCAGAGGCAAGCGGGAGGGGATGACTCCCTAATAGGAGGCCCCCGGAGGGAAGGGGACTGAAGGAGCGGAACCCCCCTGACAAGGGAGAACTGGAATTGCAGGCCCTGGTTGGGAGCCATGAGCAGGCCCTTCATAGCTCATGGGCCGATCTCCAGCCACATCAACCATGTGGGGTGCTTACTCTCAGAAAATCACTTGAAAAATAACCACACTTTCCCAGAGCAGCCACTATGCTGTTTCATTTAAACTTCAACAACCCCCTAGAGCGACACTATGAGCCTCGTATTATAGGTGAGGATATTGAAGATCCAAGAGGTCAAACTCTTTTCTCAAGGTCTGTCAACTCAAGATCAGTGGCGAGACCAGCACTAACCAGGCCCATCTGACTCTGAAGCCAGCTTGGAAAGAGCAACGTTCTTTTCAGTAGGCGGCTGGTCTCTACGCACACGATTGAGATTGATTTCTCTAATATCCACCTGTATCAGCCAAGGATCACGTCAATATTTTAAAACTTATACATCCTTTTACGCCTCACAAGGGGTTCTGACAGTGTGGTCATCCAATTCTTGCAGCAGACTGTGGGATTTTACTGTTGTTGACAACCCAGAATTAAGGACCCTGCTGAGGGGCCCTTGGCTATTAATACTAATATTAGCACAAGAATTCAGGGGCTTTGTTTTAGATTATTGGTTTTTCCATTTTTGTTTTGTTTTGTTTTCTTCAGAGAGCAAAGAGTATCCTCCCTCTTGAGACACTCCACAGTCACACCTGGGGATTACTTTATAATTTAAAACCATAAAGCCTTAAAGCCAGAAGAAACCTGAGAGGATGAGAAATAATTACTGATAGCTACTATACGGGGTGGCATGTGCAAGAATTTAAATTAATCTGTGATAGAAAAATGCCAGTTTTCCATTTCAGTGACGCAGCAGTGAAATGGCATCTCCTACTTAGCTATGTTTACTGTAGTAAAGGAGAGTGTATTGTTATAAAAAGCATATGAAGGCAGTGGTAGACTGATATGGCAAGGTGAAACTCCTAAAGCTGAGGTTTGGGAGACAAGGGTTGAACCCTAAGGAGAGGTTCTTCCTGTGAAACCTACCCTTGGTGGGGGCAGCCCATCACTCTCCTTTCGAGGGATTTCTCTCACTTGGATGAAGATTTTGAGCCTGGCAGGGCCGAGGCCCGGGTCATAAGGTAAGCCCTGTGCCCTTCTCCAGCTGGTGCCCCTCATCGCCCTCCACGCTTTGCTCGGTCAGCTGCAAAGCTAGCCTCGTCCCCTCCTGGCTCTGAAGCTGATGTTGCCACATTGCTGACAGCGTTCCAGTAAACCCTTCCAGAACAATTTTATAGACTGGGAAGCCATAATCAAAATTGGCAGTTGAGCGGCAAACATACACTTTGGCAAAACTATATGCAAACAAGAACCTGGCTCTAATACATCCCTAGAGTCGATGCTGACGATGATATCTAGGCAGAGATGATTTTTGCTTAAACATACCATTCGTGGTCTCCAAGACTCAACACAGCCCCAAGCACCTCCCTCAGGGCAAGCCCTCCGCCCATTTTAGTGTACATCCATGTCCGCCCCACCCAGGCCAAGATACTCACATTCTCCCTCTGCAGCAGGCTCTCCACGTGCCATCCCTCCCAGGGGAGTCACCATTCTGAGCTCTGTTGCCACCTGTTGGTTTTGCCTATTCTTGAACTTTACACAAATGGAATTGTACAGAATACGTTCTTGTGTGTGTGGCTTCTTTTATTCAACATTGAGCCCGTAAGTGTCACCTCTGTGTACAGCAGTTCATTGTTTTTCATTACTGCTTAATTCTATCTATCTACCTATATATCCATCTATCCATCCATTTGTCCTTCTATCGGTCCATTCTCCCTTCCTTCCTTCCTTCCTTCCTTCCATCCATCCATCCAACCATCCATCCATCCATCCATCCTACTGTCAATGGACATTCCCATTGTTTCCATTTGGGGGCCATTATGAAAAACACTGCTGAAACTATTCTTGTGTGTGTCTTTGGTGGGTAGAGACATTGAGTCTCTCAGTGACACACTAAGGAGATAAAATTGCTGAGTTATAGGGTATACGGATATTTGGGTTTTAGTACATATTGCACAACACTTCCAGAGTGCTTCTTTAAACAAGCCTTTTTGGACATTTTAGAAATGGCTTTAATTCATTTTCTAGACAACTTCTCTGGCTCCTGATCAAAGGGTCTATAAACTTGTAACTGGATTAGTCTAATATTCAAGGTATTATAGTTAAAGTGGCTAATTTTCTCTCTCTTTTAGCTCACTAAATTCCCTCAAATGAGGAATGTAAAACTGTGATATGAAATTCATTTTTATATAAGTGTTTTTTTTGAAGTATTAGCTCTTTCTGTGTTTCTGGGATATTACTGCAGCCACTCACCGGTTCTTCTAGAGGCTCCAGGCTGGAGGCTGCTTTGTGTCCACAGGTCCCAACTGCCCTGGTTGTTACTGGGCTCTAATGCTGGGCCCGGGCACCCCGTATTTCTGATTGTGCTTCCTGAGTCATCCCGTTTGGCTGAGGCTCCTGGCATTTCTCTTTCCATCCCTGTGTAGTAACGGTCTCCTAATCCAACTAAGTAACTTCCCAACACCTAGCCTCAGATTTTATTTTATTTTATTTATTTATTTATTTTTTAAAAAAGATTTTATTTATTTGACTGAGAGAGACACAGCGAGAGAGGGAACACAAGCAAGGGGAGTGGGAGAGGGAGAGGAAGAAGCAGGCTCCCTGCTGAGCAGAGAGCCCGATGCGGGGCTCCATCCCAGGACCCTGGGATCATGACCTGAGCTGAAGGCAGACGCTTAACGACTGAGCCACCCAGGCGCCCCTAGCCTCAGATTTTATTTTATTTATTTATTTTTTTAAAGATTTTATTTATTTATTTGACAGAGAGATAGAGAGAGAGAACAAGTAGGCAGAGAGGCAGGCAGAGGGAGAGGGAGAAGCAGGCTCCCCACTGAGCAGGGAGCCCGATGCGGGGCTTGATCCCAGGACCCTGGGATCATGACCTGAGCCGAAGGCAGCCGCTTAACCGACTGAGCCACCCAGGAGCCCCTAGCCTCAGATTTTAAATGTGTCTAATCCCTTTCAAGCTCCGCTCTCCATTCCTCCACGTTGCATAGGCTTCCAGGCCATGGCTTATGGGTATTGATAAAATTTAGTGGTTCGGGAACTGGGACCAACACATCCTAGCTCTGATGTTACTAACGGAGGAGCGGGGAGGGGTTAGTGACTTCACTGCTCTCAGGCTCCGTTTCCTCCTCTATAAAATAGAAATAATAATTGCACCTGCCTCAGAGGGTTGTTGTGAAAATGAGATGGGACGGACTATGAGAAGCCCCATGCCCAGCACTTAGTGTAAACTGTTATTGTTATTAACGCTACAATAAAGGCTTCAAACAGTCCACTTTCCCCATTCATACATCACTTTGTTCCCCACCACCTTACAGAGACTCTAAGCAATTCTCTCTCCCCTGCAGAGCTTCTGCCCTTTGGATTCATCTTGAAGGCTCTCAACAAGCTCACCTTATTTCCCAACTCCAACTGCAACAGAGAAAGTGACTTCCTGGTGACTGTCCTGCTCCCCCACATTTCTCACCCCCTTCCAGCTGGCTGGGGCCAAACGCCCACTGCCAGCCAATGGCAAGTGTCACTTACAGGTTGGAGCATTTGGCTCTTTCTTCCTCTGCCACAGCCGCTGAAAAGGCCTTGTGCTCCACACACTGTGTGTTGGCAGAGCCCCTGCCAGCCTGTGGCCCTCAGCAGCTATGTGGGGCAGAGCTCCCAGCAGACCCATTTCGGACCTGTAGCTGGGCAAGAAAGAACGCTTGGTGTGTTATGCTATGAAAATGTTGGTGCTAACTTGTTACTGCAGCAGAGCTAGTCTAGCCCTGACTAATGCTCCAAACTTTACACTGACAATTGGTTAATGAGCTCTTTTGGCCAGT
Source organism: Mirounga leonina (assembly GCF_011800145.1). Classification (NCBI taxonomy): domain Eukaryota; kingdom Metazoa; phylum Chordata; class Mammalia; order Carnivora; family Phocidae; genus Mirounga; species Mirounga leonina. The sequence continues at coordinate 5,057,715 of NW_023270469.1, forward strand.
CCCCATTCCTTAGCTGTCCTGGAGGGAATTCCCAGGCTGCATAAAGCCCACTCTCCTAGGACCCTTGCAGAGCCACCCTCTTGAGCAACCTCTTATGCTGGAACTGGCTGTGCCAGTGAAAGGTTGGTTGCAGCCAGTGACCCTCAAGACTTTCTGGAGTCTGTAAGAGATTCTAGGAATTCATTTCACTTTGCCAGCAGTACTAGACTCTCATCCAGGAAAACATGACAATCAATGTATCTAGACTTCTCTCAATTCCTTAAATATGCCAGTAACTTCTTAAATTCACTGGTCCCTCTGCCTATAATATTTTTACCCCTTTACCTCCTTTCCTGGCTAACAATCTTCAAATCTCAAAATAAGTGCCACTTCCTCCAGGAAGCCTTCCTCGATTCCCCCAACTTGGTAAGGAACCATTAGCTATCTATCCCATGCCACCCAAACTTGCCCTTAGCAATGCTCAGAGCACCTGCACGTTTTGTTTAGTGTCTTCTCTGTTAAGCCATAAATTTCATGATGACAGGGGCTTCAGCTGGCTTATTTACCACTCTACTCTCCTTCCCAAATTCTGCACCCGGAAGAGAGTAGGTGCTTACAAATTATCCGCTGATCCATAAAAATTATCCGCCTTTACAACTAAGAGGGAGACCAATTTAGATAGCTGGCCTCTTCAATGCGAGTAAGCAAGCTCTCACATTAAAAGCCCATATCTAAGGGACGCCTGGGTGGCTCAGTCATTAAGCGTCTGCCTTCGGCTCAGGTCATGATCTCAGGGTCCTGGGATCGAGCCCCGCATCGGGCTCCCTGCTCAGCGGGAAGCCTGCTTCTCCCTCTCCCACTCCCCCTGCTTGTGTTCCCTCTCTCACTGTGTCTCTCTCTCTCTGTCAAATAAATAAATAAAAATCTTAAAAAAAAATAAAAAGCCCATATCTAGAATGAGATGACTCGAGATAGCCCATAACTCATTGTACTGTAAAGAACTGTTTCCCACAATTTGCTTTCTGCAAAGTTTAGTTCCATTTTGAAAATACAAAATAAAATCAGATCCGTGGCTTCTTGATTCTGCCTTATACATTAGCTCATTGAGATGTTGGCACTATTTTTATGGGCTAGAAATTAGTGGCATGTTCATAAAGAGAAATGCCATGAAAGCCTGGCTCCAGATCTCCAAATTACAGAGCGCACACAATTCTGATGAATAGAGAACCCCAGAACAGAGCAACACTCTCCAGACAGGCTCAGTGTTGAATTATTTGGGCTTTTCATCCTTTAGCATTACAAAGAAAAATTTCAAACAGAGCAAAATGCTTGGAGAAAACTTTCTACCCACCCCTTGGAGTCAACGAATGACAGAAGCTATCCCAGGACACCCCTTTCTATTACACACTCTTATGGCAAAGATAACAACCCCCCACATCATCTTGGATGGGGTGTTGGAAAACCAGCTTTTTTGAATAAACCACTAGGAGCCATTTTTGAATTAATTTTCTGGGTTGGAATAGACATGGAAGCAACTCAATCAATAAAAAGAATATGGCAACGAGATCCACCCACATATATCAGCTTTTCATGTCTTGTTTCTGGCATATCTATATCTGTATCTCTCTATACGTCTAGTTTTAATGCTGTGCAAGAGTACATGACTACATCATGAAAAGCAACTTAGTGATTTATTTTATTTCTAAACAAAATGAATGCTTTGGTTGGCGTGTTTTTTTTTTTTTTATTCCCTCGTACACTCAACAAAATATTGTGGCTCTTGGTAAAAGAATATTTTTTCCCCCTGTTTATAAAACCCTCCTTCTCATATTTTGGTAATATCTCTGTTGTGACATCTACAAATTCGAAGTCTTTGAGAAAATCTGCATTGCTTTTTAACGTTGAACACTTTGACAGTTGGGGCAATTTTCTCATCGCTCACCCCAGAGAATCTGAGCTGCTCTCTTTCTAGCTCGTGCATCAAGGGAAATTACAAGACAGTGCAAGTTTTCTCTGCTGATTACAGAACCCCTCTCTGATTGTGCCACTGAAAAAGACCAAACACATGCAGACATTTGAAATAAGAACCAGTCCTGACTGTTTATTACAGCTTGTTAACTCTTCCTGAGTCCATAAAACGACAGTAACTCGACGTTACTGCAGAGAAGAGAGCGGTGTTTTCAGAGGCGAGTGGCGCGTAAATGAATTTTGCAGCGGTTGTTTCGAAGCTTCCGGAGCTCTAATCAAAGAGGCTTGAAGTCGGGTGGGAGAAGCCTTGAACGTAATGCAATCCAACCAGCCGGATGAGGTGTGATTCCTCATGGATAAACTCGTTAATTGCTCAGAAACGTGCCACGACTTAGCCCAAACGCTCCGCCACTGAGCCGCAGCTCGAGGGACGCCAGCAGGCTGCGTGAGCCTGGCAGGAGGCCACCCCTCCCAGCCTACTTTTCTCCAAACGGGGCTGATGAGTGCCCCGGGGCTGCCATAGCCAAGCACCCGGGGGCGCTAGTCCACGCGGCACAGAAGGTAATAATGGCGCCCACTGCACCAGGTGGTTGTGAGGATTAAAAGTGTGGGACTACACAGAGGGGACACAGAGGAGTGCCTGTCACACAGGGCAGGCACGATGAACGTGGCTGTCCTAGCAACTGCCTCCACGTCCAGGCAGGATTCCTGGATTCCTGCACGGCACACACAGGTATCTTCATCCTAAGGACAACGCTTTCAGCTTCTGGTGACAGACGTTTAGCCTCCAAGACAGTTCCCATTGGGCATATGAGGCATATGAGGCAAATGTGGGGCCCAGACGTTCTCTTACCTTTTCTGCCCTGCATTTTCCTCCCCTTTGCCCGCGTCTTTACTAACTATTTGGAGCCTGGAGAAGGGCTGGCCAAAGTGTGATCTGGAAACTGATTCATGGCCGTGTTTGTTTCTGAACCTGACAACGAACATGTTTGCTTTGTGCCTTCTGGAGAAGTTTGCCAGGGACACACAGCTGCCGTCGACCGGTCTGTAAAGGGGTCCTGATATTTTGGAACGGTGGTCGTTCTGGTCCTCTGCCACCAGCCTTTCCATCTGGCGTCCTGTGGTCAGGGTCTGAGTGCGGGGCTGTGTGATCACGGTCGTATTCAGACCTGACCACTGATCTCTGCTCGATGCTTCACAACTTGGGAAAAAAGTAAATCCAAGTCAACTTACTTTGTTTTAAAATATGCTTCCTGTGGTACTAGCAGGCATTATGGGCTCAAAAGCTAATTCTTGAATTGTTTTACCAGCATAATCCTGGAGTTTAAAGTGAAGTTCAACCCAAACAGATCTGTGCTTTTCTTTCTCCTCCTCTTATTTTCGTCCAGTCTCTGAAACAGTTTCTGGATTTAGCTGAATTCAGGATCAGAGTTAAAACGCGCGCTGGGTCTGATCCGCGGTTCTCAATGGTCGCCCGGATTGACATCACCTAGAGGGTTTGTTGAGAACAGAGTGTGGGTCCCTACCCACACAGGTTCAATTCAGGAGGTCTGGGTGGGGCTGGAGACTTTGTTTTTTTCAGAGGTTCCTAAGGGATGCGGAGGCTTCCGGTGCACACTTGGAGAACAATCTAGATCAATGGTATTGATCAGTGTCTCCATGAATGATCATGGGGGACAAATTTCTTCCCCAAGTATTTCCTTTCCTTTTTTTTTTTTTTTTTTTTAAAGACGTAGTTTCCAGTGCTACCAGTGAACACTGAGGGCTAACCACATGCTAGAGCCCCACACCAGGCAATTGTCCTGTGCGGTGGGTGCTGGGTGCTTTTATTCGCCCCCTTCCAGGGTGAGATTGGTTAGACAAGCTGCCCAGGTCCCCACAGCTAGGAGGTGAGAGACCCCAGGGCCTGGGTCCTTAGCTACTGCAGGCGTTGGGCTCACTTCTCAGGAAACATTCAGACAGAAACATTAGAAACATTAGGGTTCTAGGTATCCAAGCTTAACCCCTTCCTCCTTCATTTGGGACTTTAGTCTTCATCCTGCCTCCTGTAACAGTTGAAATATTTTCTCCTTCTTCTTCCTAGTATCTCACATTAAATTACGGGATATTTATTTATATCAGAATGTTTACTGCTCTTCAGCAAGGTAAGTATAATGAATTTGCTCATATGGTTATATTTGCTTGATTTTGTTCACTCTGAGATCACTGCTTACCTTCTTCCGTGTGCCTGTGTGTGTGACTGTGTGCGTAAACCATCCTTTCTTTTACGAGAAAAAGGTAATAATGATGTTTCAAGTTCTTTTAAAAAAGATTCTTCCTTGGCAAAATAAAAAGTTGGTATCTTTTTGACGGTCCTCAACATTTTGAGGAAAGGGTGGGTTTTTTGGTAACATTTCAAACCCTGGGCCCCACGGGCCTAGATCACTGATGATCTGAGAGTTCTTTAGCAGGTGTAGTTGGTCTCCCTTGGTTCTCTGCATTTGGCTTTTCCAAGACACACACGCACGCATGTACACATACCCACGCACACGCACACACACACATGTGCACACGGGCACGCATACACTTTTTCAAGCTAATCATCTACACAGGTGGGTGGGAGAAAGCATGCCATTTGGGTTATAAAGTCTGGTTCTGTCTGTAAGTTGGTGGACAGACACCCCAAGCACATGTTGGCAATGAGACCCCAGCTTCTAGTCCTGTTCCTGGGTCTCTTCTTTTCTGTGGAAAAATTCTGGGCCGCCTCCCTTCTCTCAACATTGCCTTATTCCAAGGGTTAGCTGACAAGTTACCTCCAATTTTTTGATAACATTTTGAGAGATGGAAACTTTTGCCAAAGAAAATTATTCTCTCATTGGTGTGTTGTGTATTTTTAATATTCCATTAGACTCAGTCCACTTATCTCTATAATTTCAAATTGTACCCTATCACTTATGGGCTGCAAAAAGATTTTCACAGGCAAGTTCAGTCCAATTGTGGGATGGTGTGTTTATCAGTTTCCTCAAAATGTCATCTAAATTCATATTTCACATTCTAAGATCTGTGCTGTGTTCTCTCTCCATCTCGTAGAGCAAAAAATTACACACATTCAACTATCACTTCTAATATGAATAAAAAGTGTTCTTCACTTTATCTATTTGAAACCAATATCCCTGAAGAATTTAAACATCTCACTTTTTTCTTTTATTTCTCACAAAATAGCCCCAGGAGAAACCCATCAGACACATCTGAGCCATCCATTCAGAGGGCTACGGGCTCAGTCAAGAAAGCAAATCCCATTTGTAAAACAAGGCAAAACTAAAAAAAAAAAAAAAATCTATTAATGTTGAGTTAATGACAGATGCAAAGATGTGCCAAAGGCATCATCAGGTTTCTGATACTCTGTCCAGGTTCTTTTTTTTTTTTTTTAAAGATTTTATTTATTTATTTGAGAGAGAGAGAATGAGAAACAGAGAGCACGAGAGGGAAGAGGGCAGAGGGAGAAGCAGACCCCCTGCTGAGCAGGGAGCCCGATGTGGGACTTGATCCCAGGACTCCAGGATCATGACCTGAGCCGAAGGCAGTCACTTAACCAACTGAGCCACCCATGCGCCCCTCTGTCCAGGTTCTTGCCACCTGGCCACCTATCAGCTGTGTGACCCTGGACAAGTTATCTACCCTCTCTGAGCTTAGTCTCCTCATGTGTACTGTGAAGAGGGAACAGTTCCCCAAACTCAAGGAGAGTAAGAATTCAATGGGATTTCATGGAAAGTATTTGACCCAATGCCTGGCTCACACTGACTCTTTAATAAAAGTTAGTTCCTACTATTAGTACTACTTTTTATTGCCAAATAAGGACTCTTTGATAAATGAAGTTTGTTTCATTCCCTCTGATTTCTTAACCTTTGCATTTATATGTTTTCTTCCCCCTGCCAGGAACAGTCATCCTCTTCCTCGTCCCAGAAACTGTTTTCTTACTCTCTAAGTCAGAGGTCAGAGGTCCATGGGCCACAGTGGGCCCACGACCTGCTTTTGTAAATAAAGTTTTATTGGAACCTGGTTGTGCTCATTTATTTATGTATTGTCCATCACTACTTCTGTGCCACAATGGCAAAGTCGAACATTTGCAACAGAGACCATATGGCCCACAAAACCTCAAATATTTACTGTGTGGCCTTTGACCGAGGAAGTTTGCCCATCACTGCTGTAACCTCCCAGCTCAGGACATCCCACTCCTGGCCACCCTCCTCAGCCCTCTGAGAGGCAGACCCTGAGACCATGATTTGGGTGTAAATAGCTTATCCAGGAGATGACCCCAAGAAGCACAAGGGAGGAAGGGGGAGAAGTGAGCCAGAAAATGAAAAAAGCCATGCATGGGGCAGTGATGAGCAGGTCACTGCCATGGGCAATGGGGTTCAATCCCACAGGGAGACTGCTTACAGCAACCTCGGAGCTGTCCCACTCGGAGGGTGAGGCTGGGGTATTCGCCTCCTTCTTCTCTCTCAAAGGCTCAAGGCTGCTCCTGAGCATTAACTCCCGAGCAAACTGAGCACAGGCTCATAGTGAGACAAGGCCTCAGGAAGGCAGCTGCAGGGCTGGAGAGGCCAACAGCCCACTGGGATGGTGAGTGCTGGGGGATCTGGGCGGCCACCAGTCTAACCCAAGAGGCAGGGCCGATGGGTAATCAGGTATGAGGGGATGCACGATTTACCTCCAATTTCTCATTCCATCTCCTCCCTGCTCCCCTTTGGGTCTCCGGTAAGTTGTTGAACCAGGGTCACTAGAAGGAAAATACTGCCCTGATTTCATAGATTCTACAGCTGCTAATCAAAACTTATTTTTAAATTAAGTGATGAGACTTGAGGTCAATTTTTACTTAAAAACAAAGATGTTTGGGCACATCCCATGAGACAGGATCAGGCAACTCAGAGAGCCATGCCAACGGGCAGAGTAGTAGTAGATATGAACAGCCTAGCTCAGTTAAGCATTTCAACTGCCTTTGGAAAGGTTTTCTTGGTTCTCTAATTCCCTCCGAAAGAAGCAACCAATTATCATTATTCTACTGTTAAGAATGGGATTAGGACTATATACTAGTTAACACTGCTTTTAAACCCTGTTAAAGGACTTGGTCTTTCTGGTCAAATATGCTTTGAAAATATCGTGGGCTTCACGCGTATTTGGCTGAAATTTCCCCAAGTTCCTATACATTTTCTTCCTTCACGCAACTGTCTTCCGAGCCCCTATTAGGAAAAACGCTTCTGAAGTACGAATACCTTGCAAACCTCCTCAAGAAGCCCAGAGTTGACAGAGGAGAGAGAGATGATAATCAAAACCTTGTTTTTCCTCGTGATACCTTCATGAATAAGATGATAAATAATTTGCGTGCCAAAAGGAAGACGGTGCAGTAAATTCTGCCGAGGAAGGCTAAGAAGGCTGCACAGAGGGACTGTTGGAACCAGATCTGGAAGGGTAGCGGACACAAGCCTCAATGTTAAGAGGACACAGCATATGCGTCTAATTCCGCTGCTGCCACATGACCAACCTCCCCAACCTTCCTGCACTAAAGCAATGGCAGACACTTACTACCTCATGCAGTTGCTGTGGATTAGGAATTCATAAGCCGCTTAGCTAGATGATCTGGGTGCCATGTTGCTCCTGAGCTAGCCATCAAGATGTGGGTGAGGCTGTAGTTATTCAAAAGCTTATCAGGCTAGAGGGTCTGCTTCCAAGATGGCATGGTCGCAATGCTGCTGAGTCAGTGCTGGCTGCTGGAAGGTGGCTCCAGTTCTTCGCCCAAGCCCTCTCCATGGAGCTACTTGGGGGTCCTCTCAACATGGCAGTTGGCATCCCCCACAGCAAGAAAGAACAAGAACAATCTAGGCTTGGAAGGCTCACAATGTCATTTCTGCTAGATCCTATTGGTAACAGGTCATCCTTCTTCATCTTGGCGGGGTGGGGGGCTACATTACGGCAGGGATACCAGGAGGTGGGAATCACTGCGGGCCATCTTGGCGGTTGGCTGCATTAATATGCAAACGTAGGAAGTGCATCATCCTTGAGGGACAGGGAAAATGCTGATGTCATCGGAATGCACGATGAGTTAGGGAAATAGCGGCAGGAGACAATATCAGAAAGCGTGGGTCCGATCCCAACCCAGCACTCCAGCCAGCCCTATAGCCTTCAGAGTGGAGGAATGACCTCAGGCTACCTTTCATTTTGATGGTGTGGACTGGCTTCCCTGGCCCTTGGCTACAAGATTTGCAAAACACTGTATCGCTTTAATCTAGCAGCCAGGTTTCTGTTCCTTTCCTAGAACCAACTGTTGGACTCAATAAACGGAGTCGTTTGGGGGCCATAAACCCAAAGTTTAAAATTCACAATCTGATGAGTTTTTTTTTTTTTTTTTTAATTTCATCTTCTATCAGTGAAGAGAATCGTTGAGAAGTGTCCCTGGAGACCCAGTATGTGGGGGCCCTGTGATGGTAGACACAGGGGAGGCAAAGACATAGAGCGGCCATCAAGAACGTCTCTGTCTAGTAAGAGGGGGCAAGCGAGTGGACCCGGCCGATGTGGGCTCTCCTGGAGGGAAGATGGGTCTGTAGCAAGGGAGGGGGGATAGGGATGCAGTTCCTCTAAGCCAGGGACTTACACGTTTTTGTGCCATGGATACTTTAAGTAAGTCTGATGAAGCTCGTGGACCCCTTCTCAGAATATGTTTTCAAACACATAAAATAAAATCATAGAATGGCAAAGGAACCTAATTCTACCGAAATAAAGTTATCAAAGTGGTAGGAAAACTAACGTGTTAGTACAAGTCTTGCTTTAGCAGCTTATCCATAACCAGATCTGGTGTTCAGTCGAGTAATCAGATTCATTTCAATACGAAATTGCAGTTAATGGTTAATGAAAATAAACTTGAAATGTTTTCTCATCCACGTTCATGTGCCCCCACCTAGAGTCTGTCCACAGACCTCAGATGAGGACCCTGGCTCTAGGGGAAGTTATAGGAAGTTTTTTACAGAGAAGAGAGATCTTAAAGCAAGAAATTCTCACATTTTGCTTGAGGCTGATTTTTTCCTTTTTAAAGATTACACTCTCATGTCCCCATGGAACTTACTTGGCAGGACACTAACTGCTTGCTTGTGTGAATATATTTCCTATTTTTAAAAAACACCGCTATAAACAAATGTTATTTAAGAAAAACATTCTTTCAAGCCACGACTCTTGTCATCCTGGGAGACCAGGCAATCTCATTATCTGCTCTAACACCAGCAGCCACCAGGGCCCGAGCTCTGGGCATCTGGAGGAGGGGCTGAGGCTGTTACCTCTCACCTGACAGCCGCAGGGCACAGCGCACGCACTACGCAGAAGGGACACGGCTCCAGGAGTGGGGTCCCATCTTGCTTGGTGGAGAACACCAAGTCCGGGTCACAAATATCTGGCTCAGCAGCAAAGGAAATTGTCAGGAAAGCCTTGGCTGTCCTCCTGCGCCCATCCAGTAGCAGGGAGCATTTGGCACACTGAGTGATTTCAGATGGCATTAACCCTTTCCTGTAATAGGAAATTTGCTGTGTGCTGTGCTCAAGAAACCCCTCCAAAATTCTTCATGCACAGTGAGCCCTCCCAAGTCTCTAATTCAATCACAAAACACTAGCAAATTTATTTGCCCATAGACTCTTGGCTCTCTTTGTCAATCAGCTTCATTGTAACCAAGCTTATGGTTTGGTCTGCAGTTTCCTGTGTCTTGTTCCTTAGTGGGTTCTAATGTGGGAAGGAGAGGCAGGACACTGTTCCTGAACCCAGCACCTCAACACTACAGCATTTACATGAATGAAGCAAGACCTCACCTTACACCCTTGGCTTAACCGATAAGGATGTGACCATTCTCATCAACGTATATCAAGCACGTACGATGTGCAGATGTCCACAGGATGCAAAGATCACACTCCCGTGTAGACTCTGCAAGGCTGGGTGTATGGAAGGAAGGAGAACTGGGAGGCTCTACTGTGCACTCGATGAGAGCTGATGGAAGCCACCACTTGAAGGCAACACTGGCATTTCCCTCCATGACTCTGGGGGGCTGGCTGGGTTGGAGGGCAGCCCCCTAACCTTCCAGAAAGGCCCTGGGCCATGCCTTATAAAGATATGGTTGAGGGGACTCCACCCTGGTTACAACACATCTAGGTTGTCCTCAAGTCTTGTCATTAGTTTGTTACTGGTGACAATGACCCCTATGCGTGGAGAGCTATCTGTGTGCCATGGCTGTATACTTCACAAGTCATGACCTTCAATCGTCCAAACCACGTGAAGCAGGCTGTATCAGTTCCTTACGGCTGCTGTAACAAATCGTACAACTTCGTGACTTGGAAATGACTTGGATTTATTACCTCACAGTTCTGGAGGTCAGAAGTCTAAGGGGGGGGGGTGTCTCACTGGTGACATCAAGGTGTTGGCAGGGTTGCCTTCCTTCTGGAGATGCTGTGGGGGTGGTGACCGGGTTTCCTGGCTTTTTCCAGTTCCTAGAAGCTGCATACGTCTCTTGGATGGTGACCTCTCTCTCCATCTTCAAAGCCAGCAGCAGAGCATCTTTAAATCTCTGCCCGACTTTGACCCTCCCACCTCCCCCTTGTAAGGGCCCTTGGTGGTCACGTCAGGCCCAAATGGAAAACCCTGAAAAATCTCCACATTTCAACATCCTTGACTTAATCACACCTGCAAAGTTCCTTTTGCCCCATAAGGTCACATATTCGCAAGGCTCTGGGGATTAGGATGAGGACACCGTGGGGGTCATTATTCTGTCTACACACAGGTCACGTTATGAGCTCCATTTTAGAGGTGAAGAAATGGAAGCTCAGAGAAGTGAAGTAACTTTTCCAAGGTCACACAGCTAATAGGATGCAGAACCCAGAATCCTCCTCAGGGCTCTAGAATTCCCAGATGCATGCTCTGAGCCATTTCACCTCACAGCCCTGCTAATGGGAGCACTGAGCGAAACCAAGTCAAGTTTCTCAAAGGTGTGAAGAGGCTCAGAGCAAAGAACAAAGAAATCCCTGATACAAGTTTCATAAACTCTAAGGCTGTCCTTGTGTTGTTAAGATTTTCTCCTCAATAGGGCCCCTGCTTTTCTCTCAGCAGCCTGGGGGAGCAGACGAAGCAGAAGCTTTTGGGTCAAGTCCAGTCCCTAGGCTCAGCATGTGAGGCAGGCAAGTCACATCAACCCTTGGGAACACCATTAGCCTTGTGATAAAACGGGCAGTCCTGTGCATGTTATGACCCTCATTTAATGCCTGGCCAGAAAAAATGGATGCTGTCATTGTCCACCCAGTAGCTGCCCAGAGAGAGTGCAACATACACTTCCTTGCATATATCATGAGCTAATCTAATACCAAGATTAGGTAAGAACAGAGAAGTCCCTCATTTCTTCCCCATCCCAGAAGCCTACAGAGACAGGAAAACTAGAATTAGATCCCAAGAAGTCTTCCAGAAGAAGACTTCCAGAAAAATAAGTCTGCAAAAACAGTTCATAAGACACAGGAGAGAAAATATCTAAAAGAATTTAATTTTGATTCCTGCTTTCAAGGTCCATAAATAGAGATGCTGTTCATTGAAGTTCAACAGTCCTTTCTACAGCTGTTCTTTGCAAAGGTCAAAAAACATTCATTTCCCATGGCTGTCTTAAAAACACAGAAGCACACACCACAATATTTCTATTAAGCTGTCTGTTGGAGCTGGCGATGGGAGAAGTGAGCAGCCGGTCAGCGCGTGTTCTTGATGAGGGAAGCCATGACCGCAGCCGGCCGTGTCACTTAAGGAAATGGAAATGCTTATCATTTCATGTGCGGGAGTTTTGACAAGATTTACCCTAAAAACATTCCTTCCTGACACCTGAAACGTGTTTTTTGTGATCACTGCAATATTGGTGGAGGCCCCGGGGCCTACTACGACTCCCATTGCTTTGTCACTGATTGAACTGGCTCACATAGAAATCAGTCTCAAGGTGACAGTCCTGCTGCCCCTCCATCCATCACGGTGTGGCGTCCTAACCTGGCCGGAATCCCCTGTCCTCAGGGTCCAAGATACAACTGCTTTTTCAAGATGATGAACAGAATTGTATTTTCATTACCAAGACAGTACATGGTCACTGTACCCAAACTAGAAAGTACAGAGAACACCAACACTAACCCACACCTGCTACTCTTCCAAGTCTATGCTTATATTGATTCATTTAATCCTCATGACCACCCTTTGAGGGAGGCACATTATGATTCCCATTTTGCAGGTAAAGAAACTGAGGCACACCTCCAACCATAATGGTTTTGTTCTCTATATTGTGCTACTTGCATACCACGGAGCCCCCTGGGAGCATTAGCAGGGATGTTGAAGAAGAAAATTTAATGACATGGCAATAATAATTATGGCTACCTGTTGTTCAAGCTACTAACATTCCCAGTATCACAGGACTGGGAAGAGGTAGAGCTGAAATTTGAACTCAGGTCACCTGGATCTGAGACTGTCATCTCAGACACTGTGCTCGAAGAAAAGTCAGATCCTAAAAGGACCACTCTGAACACACTCACACAAATCCTTTCACATCTTGGACCATGACGCCATATGTTATTGACTGAATGTTTCTGCCCCTCTAAAATCGTATGTTGAAGCCCTAACTCCCCCATGGGGTGGTACTGGAAAGTGAGGCCTTTGGGAAGTAATGAGATTTAGATGAGGACGGGAGAGTGGGAGTGGGACCCTTGTTATGTGGCTAGTGTCCTTACAAGTAGACGAAGAGAGACCAGAGCTTCCTCTCCCTGCATGGGAAGATAGAGCAAGAAGGTGGCCATCCAGGATTCTCACCAAGAACAAATTGGCCAGTGCCCTGCTCTTGGATTTTCAGCCTCCAGAACTGTGAGAAATACATTTCTGTTGGGTAAGCCCCCCAATCAATGGTATTTTGTAATAGCAGCCTGATCAGAATAAGGCGATGTACATATACAAACAAAAAAGAATCACAGCTTATGTGATGTTTTGCAAAATGCTTGGTAATATACTGTGAACATCTTTCCATGTCATTATACGTTCTTTTACCACATCATTCTACATGATTTAATGGAATTCCAATATAGGAATATGGCACAATTTATTGAACAGATCCCCAGTGGTTTGACACTTAGTTTGGTTCTTTAGATAAAGATCCAACGAAACCTCCATTGGTGAATGCTCGTACACATTTGACTATGTGAATCGCTGTATCAAAGAATAGAGGGGCATTTGTAAAAGCCATTTGAATCTTATTGCTAAAATACCCAACAAATGAATTGGACTGATTTGTATTTCCACACTAGGGCAGGAGAGAGGCTTTTCTCACAGCCTCTTTCTACTGAGTTATAGGGGCCACCTGAGCTCAGGAGCCAGAAGAAGGCCACCTGGTGGGCATCGAAGGCCCAAAGCCAATCAAAACAAAAGTTGCCTTAAAACCTCACTGCGGGGCACCTGGGTGGCTCAGTTGGTTAAGCGACTGCCTTCGGCTTAGGTCATGATCCCAGAGTCTCGGGACCGAGTCCCGCATCGGGCTCCCTGCTCGGCAGGGGGTCTGCTTCTCCCTCTGCCCTCTTCCCTCTCATGCTCTCTGTCTCTCATTCTCTCTCTCTCAAATAAATAAATAAAATCTTTAAAAAAAAAAAATAAAACCTCACTGCGTTTTGCTTTCCTGTGTTGAAAAGAAGTTTCAAAATCGATTTCCTCTGTGAAAGTACCATCCAGATGGGAGAAGATATTTGCAAATGACACTACAGAGAAAGGGTTGATATACAAGATCTATAAAGAACTTCTCAAACTCAACACCCAAAAAACAAATAATCAAGTCAATAAATGGGCAGAAGATATGAACAGACACTTCTCAAAAGAAGACACGCAAATGGCCAACAGACACACGAAAAAATGTTCATCATCATTGGCCATAAGGGAAATTCAAATCAAAACCACATTGAGATTCCACCTTACACCAGTTAGAATGGCAAAAATGGACAGGAAAGAAACAACAAATGTTGGAGAGGTTGTGGAGGAAGGGGAACCCTCTTACACGGTTGGTGGGAATGCAAGTTGGTATAGCCACTTTGGAAAACAGTGTGGAGGTTCCTCAAAAAATTAAAAACAGAGCTACCCCATGACCCAGCAATTGCACTCCTGGGTATTTACCCCAAAGACACAGATGTAGTGAAAAGAAGGGACAGATGCACCCCAATGTTCATAGCAGCAATGTCCACAATAGCCAAACTGTGGAAAGAGCCGAGATGCCCTTCAATAGACGAATGGATAAAGAAGATGTGCTCCATGTATACAATGGAATATTACTCAGCCATCAGAAATGATGAATACCCAACCTTTACATCAACATAGATGGGGCTGGAGGGAATTATGCTAAGTGAAATAAATCAAGCAGAGAAAGTCAATTATCATATGGTTTCAATTATTTGTGGAACATAAGGAATAGCATGGAGGACATTAGGAGAAGGAAGGGAAAAATGAAGGGGAGGAAGCCAGAGGGGGAGATGAACCATGAGAGACTAAGGACTCCGAGAAATAAACTGAGGGTTTTAGAGGGGAGAGGTTTGGGGGGATGGGTTAGCACGGTGATGGGTATTAAGGAGGGCACATATTGCATGGAGCACTGGGTGTTACACACAATGAATCATGGAACACTACATCAAAAACTAATGATGTACTGTATGGTGACTAACATAACATAAAAAAATAAAATAAAAAGAAAGTATCATCCAAATAAATAACCAATAATATTGATTCCTATAATGGGGGAAAATGCATGAACTTTAGGGACAGGCTGATATAGGTTCACGTCTCAGTGATGTCAGTGTCCCCATCTCTGTACCCACTCAGCTCAAAGAAGAGCTCCCTATCTGGAAGGCCTCCCTCCCACCTCTGGGTCCTCTCTTCCCCTGGTCTTCCTGCTCTTGGGGCTCTGATGTGACCAAGAGAGTCACTGAAAATGGTTTCATCCAGTATTTAGTTTGTGTCTGTTTTACTATTTTTTGACCGAACTCATTGTTTTAATTATTGAAACCAAATTTTGAGTTTAGAATTAATTAACAAGCGTCTGAAATGATCTGTTTGTAATCATGAGGAAATGGGATGGTTGTTACAGAAAAATGAGATCAGGCCCATCATTCATGATCTAATTCCTGAACCTAGAATCCAACCCCAAGGTGATGATTAGTAAGTGGGTTCAGTATTTTGAGGGTGGATATCGACACGTGAATACGTGCAACAACCAGTAGATGAAACTTGTACTGACTGACCATTCTGACCAAGAGTTTGATAGAACAATGATGGCCCACAGGCCAAAGCCAGCCCACCATCTGTTTTTCTATGGCTCATGAGCTAAAAATGCTTTTTATATTTTTTAATGATTACACTTTAAATGGTTATATAAGTATCTACATATATTCTCAATTTTGCTTCTTAGTCCACAAAACTTAAAATATTTAATATCTGGCCCTTAAAGAGAAAATTTCCAACCTCAAACTTAATAGATGTTCCTATACATTGAAGTCCCTTCATTGTTGAATGTGACAGAACAGCACCATATATCCAATAAAGTTGGCCATGCCTTTAGGACACCAAGTCACATTACCAGCACACTTTTATCCCCTGGAAAAATATAGCAAATGGGATCCCTCCTTCAACAAAACTGAAATATGGGTCCCAGGCGCTTTGAGATGCCATCATGTCTTGAAGTGGTCTATTGCTAGCTTGCCTTAATCTCAGCCTTGTAGCTTCTGGTCATCTTCCCTGACGACACTTTGCAATGAAAGCACTCAGAGCCGCCGTCCTCCCCTAGGTCCTGGCTAGGAACCAAGCATAGTAAAGGCAGGTTTGAAAGAGCTGCTTTCCAAAGACTCTCCACCCACTTTTCTTCCCTTAAATGACTGTTCCCAACATGGTGAGAAGCAAAGCTTTTCTCCACTGGTCCAAAGCCAGGATGGAACTAGACATTCTTTCTAAACTGGGGTGTACCTGTTCAACCGGGGATGAGATTTAGAGCGATGTTATTGAAGTACAGTGACTAGAAAATGTATCTGTGAAGTAAAATGTGCCTTACCAGGCTAATCATAGTTCTTGGCTGATTAAGAAAAATACGTACTCTCTATTTGTTTTGAGAGAGAGAGAGAGGGAGAGCGAGCATATGGAGGGGGAGGGGCAAAGGGAGAGGGATAGACTCTCCAGCAGACTCCCCCCTGAGAGCGGAGCCCAATGCAGGGCTCGATCCCACGGCCCTGAGATCATGACCTGAGCCAAAATCAAGAGTCAGACGCTCAACCCAGTGAGCCACCCAGGTGCCCCAAGAAATATATGCTCTCTAAAAGAACTGTTCCCCCCAAAGAAAAAGTTCTTCAGTTTTTAGGGTACTTCACATAAAGTAAGATGGAGAGATTTAAAATGATAGAAAAACAGAAATACTCTAAATTCATCATCGTCCTGCATTTTAAGTTATTTTTACCATATTAAAAGAAGAGAGAAAAGAAGATAAAGTTCAGAGAATTACACATTTGTCAAATACAAAAAGATGAATCTCTGTTAATGACAAAGCTAAGTGTCTCTTGATTCAACATGCGCCAAGCAACTACCGACTGTCTAATACTCTAAGATGCACAAGAACAGAGACACAAGATAGGCTGCTGTTTATTCAGTTATTAACAACCTGCAGAATATGGATTCAAGTGGTAGCTCCTTGTCTCTCCCCTTGAGAAAGCTAGAAATCAGCTACTCATCGTTCACCAAGGATTTAAGAGCTGCCTCCAAAATGCCTCTGCTTTACTGCTGATCGTCCCCCCTCCAGCTTGCCAGCATTCCGAGTCCCAGCTCTGAGAGCGCCGTGTTGAACGGAGCTGTGTTCAATGTTTAAATACGGTCGGTGGTATTGCGTTTACATTAGGATACATCCGTAATCCTTAGGATGACATTCGAGGCCCTTGACAATCTTGTACTGACTCCCGGCCCTTGTCTGGGATCTCCCCGGGACACCCTCAACTCCCCATCTCTCTTCAAGTGATGTATGAACGTGCCGCGCCTTCGCTCACGCTGTTCCCCTCCCTTGATGCCCTTCCCACAACTCCTTCACAGCAGCCTTCCATCCACCCATCAAGGCTTAGTTCAAACAGCACACCTTCCTGTGCGTTTGCTGCTGCCGGCTCAGCTAGGCAGCGCGGTCTCTGTGTCCCTGATGCCCAGCCTCTGTCACGGACGCAGCAAACACTGATGGGTACTCGACACTTATGCGTCAGCGTTTGTCGCTGGATTGTGGTATGTGGACTACCTCAGTGTTTCGCTGAACTTTCTAAGCCTGCCAGGCTCCCTGCTGTGTGGCCAGAGTGTAAATGGGCTCCCTGCTCGAGGAAGAAATCCCCCCTCCATGCTGCTTCTTCAGTCTCATTGTCCATCATGAAAATAACTAATATCCACTGATATTTACAGGGTATTAAGTGCTTGACATGTCTTACTTGATCATCCTGCTAAGCCTAGGAGGTGGGGACTCTGATTATCCTCATTGTGGCAGATGAAGAACCCAGGCTTGGACAGGCTAACTGACCTGCCCAGTTCTCACAGCTGATGAGGGGTGCAGGTGGGTTATGAATCCAGAGACTCTGAGGTTGGCTCCCCTGCCCTAGATCCATGACTCTCAGACCAGATTTCAGCCAGGCTGGGGTCCTACTGGGCGACTGGAAATAGCCTTTGCTTTCATGGGTGGATAGGCCAACCTTGGAGGAGGAAGGGAAATGCTTAGGGGCACTAGCAGAGTGGAGATTCCCCACGGTCTCCTGCTAGAGTCGATCCAGGGTGGGGACGTGCCGGAGGCCACAAAGGAAAGCCCTGCCCTCGCCACCTCCAGGCCCTCTGCCATCAGCAGAGGGCCGGCATGTCTGCAACTGAGGTTTCAGACCCCGGGGGCTTTGCTAGCATCATGCCTCATTTTATTTGCTGACACAACAGAGCAAGTGTGACTCACATAGGGTGGTTCACCATCTGTGTTTCATTTGCAAGGATAATGTGTTATTTTAAAAATAATAAGACAATTTATTTACATCTACATTTTCCCCCCTCTATGTTCTCAGCAGCAAGTGATAAAAAAAAATGGAGAAAGTTATCCCAACAAAAATATTTATGAGTAAATAGCTCACAGAAATGGGGAGGATGCTGTTATCTAAATAACTCTGGTCCCACCCACTGAAATAAAGAAGGGAGAATATTCCTGACAGCATGACTGAATTGTGTGTAATTACTGCCAATGTTTTACACATGACGATAACGAGAAAAGCATTAGCATTAGATCAAAGTGGACTGAAAACATTTATTTTCCTGATAGAATGACGGTTATATCTTTCATTCAAGGCACGGGAGAGATGCTACCCCTTATGATTATTCCTTTAGTTTTAGGCAGCTTGACTTAATATCATCATTTTCACAGATTCCTTTACTATGTTTCTGGGGACGTGGTCTACGTGGCAATATTTCAGCTCGGATCATCTTGACCAAGCACATAGTTCTCTTTAGACCTGCAGCCACATGTCCAGTTTCATTGGCTGTTTTGCACAGGATGCTCTCCCATGTTCTTGGGTTTTCTCTGACATAATCAAGGACTCCTGAATCTCTCATAGCAAATACATGCGCATACATCTAAAAATAAGTCTTATGTGACACTTACCATGGAAAGAAGGAAGGAAATTCTCTGTTTTCCCTTTTGGCCTAAAACTTGGGGGCATTATAAAGTTTCAGAGAATCTTTTACCAGCTGACAATGGAAAATAAATTATATTCACAGTTCTAGTATCTCTTACTGTATGTACATTTTTATGGGTAGGCTACCACTTTCCTTAGATCATCTGGAGGATAATACATATTAGGCTGAAGGGGAATTCAAAGACAGAAAAGTGCTCAATCTCCTTAAAAAGACTAATGATACTCTCACTATGCAAGTGTTGAGATAGATACTTCAAGAGCCTCTTTTGCAAAATGTTTCTGTTTGTTAAAAAGAAGAGGAAGAGGAGGAAGAGAAAGAAGTAGAGGAGGAGGACCAGGAGGAAGAGGGGGAGGAGGAGGAGGGAGGGGTAGAGGAGAAGGAGGGGAGGAGGAGAAGGGGGAAAAGGAAAAAAGGAAGAGGAGGAGAAGGAGGAAACCAGAAAGAACCCCCCCTCCCCCCACTGACCGTTAGCTACTGAGTGGTTTGAAATTGTGGCTGTGTTCAGAAAAGTTGGCAGATTTCAGCTGATGAATTTCAGTCTCCCAGCCAAGATGATCAACTAAATAAAGCATTTATCAAACGTTAAGGACCTTTATCTGATTTTATTTTGTAGTGCAGCCAGACATAGTTTAAAAACATAGACAGAGCTGTCAGAATGAGGGGCTGAGTATGGTTATGGAAAAGAATAAAACAGTGCCCCAGATGAACCCAATTTCGTTCAGTAGGATATATGGCTCTTATTTTCTCCAAATGTTTCCCCAAACATTTAAGCAAGAGACACAGATCCTCACGCCCATCCTATTCACCAGGGTATTTCTTAGAGCCTAGTGCAGTCCTAAAACAAGGTAGGTAGACGGTGAATAAATTAGATTATTGGATGATTACACAAGGGCAAGACCAAGCTCTCAACGAAAATAAAATCATTTCCTCTGTTTGTATACCCATGCTAGGGTGTGGATCTTGCAGTAAATTCTGAGATCATCTGTAAGCTATTTACTCATAAATACAAACTGAAGGAACATAGGTTATACATCCAATCTTCCATCATCCATCCATCCATCCACCCACCCATCCATCCAACAAATCTTTACCGAGTGCCTATTATTTACCTGGCTCTAAGCTTGGCAATGAGAATACAGAGATGGGACAAAGATCCAAGATCTCTTTCTCCGGGTAGTTTATATTCTGGCATGGTTTCAGAAAAAGTAAACAGAAGAGCTTGTACTGGAAAATGCACGTTTCCAGGTGAAATCTGATGTCTATTCACACCGAGCTTATGAAAACGGAAGGACGTATACATGGTCACGGTAGCTGCTTTCATAATTCAGCTGCGAATCTGAGGATTTGCAACAAAACCCAGCCCAACATCGGGAAAACTGGAGAGGTCTGACTCACAGGATAAAGCGAATATGGTCTGCACAGTTTGGAAAGAGTCTTTGTATCGGCAACATGTGGGTAGAAACAACAGTCAAGCTCTCAGCGGTAGCTGATGGGAACGGGGGCCTTGGTTCTCAGCAGCCACAGAAAGTGTGACATGGGGGATAGCTGCGTTTGGACGATGGTTTCCTGTTTGCAAAACTGGAGAAAGTCATGCACATCTCGAAGAGGTGATAGAGTTGGTGGTGCAAATGTCATTATCATAGTCATTGCTGATGAGGAAATGGGACTCAGAAGGGTTAAATGACTTGCCCATGGTCACATAGCTGGCCAGGTAGGAAACTGACTCTCGCAGGCAGCATCCTGCAGAGCAAATCGCACCTTGAAGATATTCAATAAATGTTTTCAGTAACTATAGCCTCAAGGTTGGGAAAGACATTAAGGATATAACCTTTACTGATTAACTGGATCCCTTCTATGACGTCCTACCAAGGGCAGTCTGTTCGAATACACCCCACAATGGGGAACTCATTACCCACCTTTACAATTCACTGCTACAACCAATAATGATGGTTATGTTAGCTCGTCTTTAGAACAGACAATGTACTTTATGTACTTTGACACATCTGATCCTCACCAACCCATTTGAGGTAGGTGCTATTATTCATAGATGAGTAACTCAGGCAAGGAGTGGCCAAATAACTCACTGTTATGGGTTGAACTGGGTCCCCTAAAAAGATATGTTTAAGTCCTGACCCCTTGTACCCATGCATTTGACCTTATTTGAAAATAGTGTCTTTTCAAATATAACCAAGTAAAGATGAGGTCATTAAGGTGGGTCCTAATCCAGTATGACTGGTGTCTTATGAGAAGACACAGGCATGAGCAGAGGGAAGATAATATGAAAGCACACAGTCAGAAGAAGGACATGCAAGGATGAAGGTGGGGATTGGAGGCATGTGTCTATAAGCCAAGGAAAGCTAAGGATTGCTAGCAACCACCAGAAGCTGGAAGAGGCAAGGAAGGATCCTCCCCTAGAGACTTCAAAGGGAGGCTGGCCCTGCCAACACCCTGATTTCAGACTTCTGGCCTCCAGAACTGTGAGAGAATGAATTTCTGTTGTTTTAAGCCCCCTGGTTTACGGTACTTTGTTATAGCCATCCTGGGAAACGAATATGCTCAGCTAGGTGGAATAACAAACGATGGGGTCAGGTCCCTCCTCTGAGTCATACACTGAAACATGGTCTCCAAAGGCAAGGATTCTTCACCTTGCTGTACATTTGAATCACTTGGGATTTTTTAAAAAACTACTGATGACTGTGTCCTACTCTCATTTTGTGGCTCTAGGCTTCTGCTGGAGCACTCTGATTTCTAAAGCTCCTCAGCCAAGTTTGAGAACCTCTGTCCTAGTTGACTCCATTTCTCACCACGTGGAGACCAGCAGAACAGATCCACCAAATCCAATGACATCTATTTGGCAAGGGTGGCCCGTCAAACCAAAAGCCAAGTCAACTGCCACTCATGGTTAGGAGGAAAAGGAGGGGGTCAATTTTGGGTCCTCAGAAGATGGAGACAGTGGGTGAGTTGCCTTCCAACATTTTCGCATGACCCAAAGCAGGTGAGCAACAGGCGGGCTCACTCCCGGCTCTGGGCATGCGCGGTGGGTCCAGAGGCTGCACCACCCCGAATGCAGCAGGAAATGAACAGCAATGACCATGCCAGACAGCAGCCTGCACACAGAGAGATGCCACACATGCCTGCCTCTCTCCCTCACACCCTTCCTGCCCTTTATTGCTCAATAAATATTTGTTGGGCATCTCTCATGTGCTAAGGACTGGGAATGTGGCAGGGGACAAGATGGACACAATCCCTTTCCTCCTCAGAGTGTGGGGAGGCGCTCAGTTGAGTGAGGGCACTGGCCTCAGTTGGCCCTACTGGAGACATCCTGAGACGTGAGGTGGGAAGAAAAGGCAATGACCAAGATGGTGACATTAAAGATCATTTGCCAGCGTCCTTGACTATCCTCCCTGACACGCTCTATGATGAAGTAAATGTGGGAAAGGTGGGTTCAAAGACAACAGTGCCCTTGGCCTCCCCTGAAGTTTTACCTCACCTTCCAGGGTCCTCCCTGGGGACGTACTCATTAAAGGAAAGGAACTAAATGGAAAATCAAGGTGAAAAATTTATGTCCTATCAACTGAGCTCACTGTGTCAACCAGGAGGCTTCCAGAGCCTCCACTCCCAACCAGGTGGGGCCAAACAAGAGCACACTATTTATTTAATCACAGGGGCCCTGGCTCTGGAAGGACTCCCCGACCTATCTGTTTACACCCACAGTATTCCACGCGTAAACATACTGTTTGAGATCCCGGGCCCAAAGCCACAGTAACAAAACAACAATCGGTTTGAATCCTATCAAGCTTTGCAGGTGTCCCAGTGGAATATTGTCTTAAAAATAAATGGTGCGATCATGTTTTCAATGGGCTGCTCAGATGGTCTAGAAGTAGACTTGAAAACCTCACCCAGGACAGGACGCCTACTCAGAAGTTCTCTGGAAATAATGACAAACGATTCCATAAGCCTGCTGTGGGAGCCCATCCTGGGCACTTGATCACAGGAAAGGGGTAGTGAGGTTAGAAGTCTGATGTGCAAGCTCTGTCCCTTTAAAGACGAGGAACGTGGAGGCACGTTTCAGCCTTTCAGCAAAGTTGCTGGAGAAGCTTACAGCAGCACTAGTAAATAGACAAGGTTTGCCTACATTCAGAGACGTTTCTTTCCTTCAGATCACACTGATGTTGCCTGGGTCAGCAGTGAACTCTGGAAACCCTTACAGAGAAGTGACACTCTTTATTCATTTTCATTGATTTTCTAATTTCGGTTAAATTGTGTTTATCTTTTTTGGAGGGAGCCGTTTATGTACTGTGGCCAGAAACGCTTAATTCAACTCCCATAATTACATACTTATTGGGAGTTAACAAAAACCCAAATGAAGAGATCATGAGCTTAAAACACATCTGTCCCCAAAATAACCCTTAAAAATGGAATAATCCATTATATTATCCCTTTGGTCTATAAATAGAGACTTACAAAACATTTCTGTCAGTAGGAAGAGAAGCTGAGCCAGAGAATCACTGCATTTCGACTTTGCCTTGTAAAAATTTGCAAGTACCTCTGGGAGAATTGGGAAAACTGCTGCGTGCATGTGTGCGCGTGTGAGTGTCCACACGCACGTGCACATGCATGCTGGCAGGGAATAAACAGAGGTGGAAAGTCATTCCTTGCCTCTGCAGGAGATAATACAGCATTGAGCTGTCATAAAAATGGGGCTGGAAAGAGAACAGGACACAACATGGAGGAAGTGGACTCGGTATGTTCCTTTTCCCTCCGCATTCTTATTTTTAGCTAGCCACAATCACATTTGCCAAGTGACAGCCGCGGTTTTGATGCAGATCCTCATCATTCTCTTCCTCCCTTCCAGGGATTCCCATTCCTAGCTATAGATTCCCACCCCCGGAGTGCAGAATCTTAGTGTCATATCCAACTCATTCTTGCCTGTACCCCCAAAAACGTATACTGCAGATTTTCAGGAGTGCCCTAAGTGTGCTAGTAGTCACTGGGGCTCCAGACACGCAAAGGATCACAGTCTCTGTTCTCCATAGCCGTGTAGTCAAGGTCAACATTGCCCACCAGAACTTTCTGTGATGGTGACAATATTCTATGTCTGTCCTGGCTGATACATGTTTACATTTTCATTTCAATGAATGTAAATTAAAATTTAAATAACTGCCTGTGACCAGCGGTTACTGTGTTGGGCAATATACATCTAGACCCAGAGGAAGGGGATATTCTTTAAGGAGACCCATGACAGCTTAACGGAGCATATGCGTACAATGGCTACAGGTAAGTGCAGTCTGAAGCTGGGGGAACACCAAGGCGGTGGAAGACTCAGGTCTCAGGAAGACTCTTCTTTTTCTTTTCTTTTCTTTTCTTTTTTTTTTTTAAGAGACAGAGAGAGACAGAGCAAGTGAGGAGGGGCAAAGAGAGAGGAAAAGAGAGAATTTCAAGCAGACTCCACATCCAGCGTGGAGCCCAACATGGGGCTTGATCTCATGACCCTTTAGATCATGACCTGAGCCAAAATCAAGAGTTGGATGCTCAACCGACTAAGCCACCCAGGCTTCCTCTCAGGAAGCCTCTTCTTAAAGGCAGTGGCTCTAACCTAGATTCTTGCGAGAAGCTATAGCGTGGAGAGTCAGAAAGGAGAGGAGAAGGCATTTCTGACCCAAGGATTTGTTTAATCAAAGACATGAGGGGAAAAGGCATGGAGCCCATTAGGGAAACCCAGCAGTTACTGTGGGGCAGGTGGTGCTTGCAGGTCAAGGGTGATGGCAGGGGTCATGTCTGTGGGATGATGTCATGTTGGGAACAAAGAATCCCAGGAAAGGAGCAGACTTGGGGTGGATGGAGGGGGTGAGGGACAGAGGGGAACCCCTAAGTTGGTTTAATAAACTGTGTTTGAAGGGCCAAGAGTCTCTCCTATTGAGCCCTGTGGGGAGTTGCAGAGTGTGACCTGGAGCTCAGAAGAAGGGCCAGGTCCAGAGGGCACACACTGGGGGACATAAGCGGGGCAGGAACACATGCCCCAGGTACATGGGACTGGGACCATCAGCTCCATCTGACTGTCACATCTCATGTAACTCATTGTCCATATGTGGAAACTGGGCTAAAATGTCCAAAATTTGTGATTTTCAGGAAGGTTGGAAGTTGGAATTTTTTTTAAAACAAATACGAAATCTAAATATTTTCACATGGCAACTAATGGGAAAGCTTGAAAGCACCCTAGGCAAAAACAAAGAGCAAGAGTGTGGACTGACTGAGGTCCCTGGGTCACCTCTGTGTGTCACCTGACCTACAAAATGGGTGAGGGTTCCCAGGGCCAGCCTAAGGTTGAAGCAGGAGAGTTTCTGGGGAAAACAGTGGCACACACAGCAGACGGTTTGGGAAAGAAGAGAAGTCAAAGCCACCTGTCTCTGTGAGCAAACACAAAGCCACCTCCCTCCCCTTTGCCCCTCTTCTACCTTCCTGCTTGCCTTTCCTTCCTTCGTCCCATCCCCTCCCTCTGGCTGATGGGTAAGGAGAGCTAAAGTCCCATCACAAGAGCTCATGAATAAGTGCTTGGTGAGGAAACAGAGGCATCGGGTTGAATGACTACAAATAATTCCTAAGGATGTGGCCTTTTATAGAGTGTGTTTTTGGGGTTCGCAATTCCCTTTATAGAGTTCCCTACCCAACCATGGGTAAACATTTCATGTCACTCCATATAAAGTGCCTTTGCCTGAAGCCCCATATCTTCCCTCCTGTGAAAGCCATGCTCGATTTTCATGAAAAAGAAGATGTGCATCTTTCAGCTCACCTCCCGGTCCAGCAAGGCAGGTGACACGACAGTGACGATGTCCCCTTTTTCAGGATCGATGTAGAACATGTTTGGAGACGGCTTGTCAGGTGTCTGTTGTCGGATATTGTACCGCAGGAGGGCATTATCTGTGGCCGGGTCGTCCGCATCAAAGGCTGTCATCCGCATCACCGTGGTCCCTGAGGGGACAGGACAGAAGGGCGGGAGATGGTCACTCAGGGGACAGTGATGGTCCAAGATGCCCTCTCCCTGGCAATGGCCATGGACTGATGTGCCAGTCGATTTCCACATTAAAACAGAAAGCATTTCCAGAGCCCTGTTATATTTTTGCTTTTCTTTTGCTCGCCCTCCTCCTTCTGTCACATTAAAAGGCCTGAAATAAAGAAAAGAAATCTTTGCTGTTCAGCAGACTGACAGCTTAATTTTTCCTTCTGCTGATATGCTGTTTATTTGCATGGGCTCTCATTCAATTGTGGATGTGGCTGCATGACAATGGCCTTTATTTTAAAAGCTCTTATTGAATGCCTACTACATGTGGGGCCCGGGTCTGGTGATGAAGACACAGAAGGGGGCAAAGGCATTCTCTGGTGTTCAGCAGGTCAGAGATTAGTAAGAGAGACAGCATATAAAAAATAATAAACCATAACAAGTGCATTGAGAGAGAGCATTATGAATACACAGGTGAACAACCTCATCTAACCTTGGGTTCAGGAAAGGTCCCTGGTGCAGACATCTAAGAGGTGAGTAGGTGTAAGCAAGGTGAAGGAGAGGGCTCTCCATAGGAAAATATGGAAACATGAACAAATATTCTTTGAGCCCCCACTGGGTGACAGCCACAAGACAATGTAGAGATGAAGGTGATGTGGACCACTTGGTTATGTCAACGGTTGACAAGGATGTCAGATACTGGGTCTTGCTCACACACAGCTGATGTGATGAAGAATTGGTGTTAGCCACTTCTGGGGACAACTGAGCAACAACTAGTAAAAAAAAAAAAAATACAGTCACCCATTTGGCATCTACCATCAAGAAACACTTACGTGTGTCAATAACGGGTTCCCCCAAGGATGTTCCCCATAGGACTATCCATCATGGGGAAAGATTTGGAAACAATCTGACTCTCTAAACAACAGAGGAATTGCTAACATGATGGGATTCCCCACACTATGAAAACTTTTGTAGCAGTTTGAAAAAGATTGTAGGTCTAATGTGTTCTAGCATGGAAGGCTCTCCAAGATGGACTGTTATGTGAAATTATCAGGTTGAAGAATGTTATCCATAGTATGGTATCATTTTTGTGAACCTGCTTGCACACAGAAAATGCCACAATACTTTATACATATATTTTGCAGGTACAGTTTATGTCCATAAAAACAAAGCAGGTCTAGAAAAGTGAATTTCAGATTGGTTATGGTGGTGTAGGGGAGCAAATCTTGCCATCCCAAGATATGCCTCTTTGGCATATTGATTATTTTAAGCTGGTTATTTTTAAGAAACTGCAGACACAAAGGGAAGGTCTGAAAATCAAGTGGAAGTTACCCCTTTTGTAAGAAACATTTACATCTATGAGGGAAATCTCCATTTATGAGGGTATCTCCCCCACTGTATCAATAATAGGAAGATGAATCTAAATCTCTAGAAACTGTTATCAGTGCAGAAGGCCGGATTTAAATCTGCATAACAACCCTACCCTGTTGACTGTACTTTTCCTGGTCACCTCCCATAACTGACCCCTCCCCCATCTTTAGCTGAAGATGGTATTTCAGGTGATGGCTTTAGCCCTTTCAGGAAATTACTCCATTTGCCTGGATCTCTCCCATGTATATAGGAGGTATACAGGTTGTTAAACTTTTGTTTGATTTTCTCCTATTAAGCTATCTCATGTCAAATTGATTCTCAGATGAGCAGAAGAATCTTCAAGGGCAGAGGAAAAAATTTTCCTCCCCAATAGTGGCTATATCTGGGTAACCACAAAGGGGATTGGGATTAAGGATGGTGAGGAGGAGGTAAGACTTTGGCCCAATCAATATTATTCTGATCATTTTTACAAGGAGAATGTACTGCTTTTGTGATTAAATTTTAATACAAAAGGGTCATAATCATAAATACTGTTAATCTAAAAAAAATAGCCAGTTATCTTACCAGCAAAATGGGTTATTCAGGAATAGCAGAGAACTGCAACTGAGGACCTGCAAACTACTGCAAAGCCATAGGCAAGTCCAACAAACAAAGGAGAGTACCCTTATTTTATCATGAAGGAAGAAGTTGGGAGGGGTTGTTTTGAAGGAAAGTCCACTGGAGGAAAGTAAGAGTTCAAAGTGACGACAGTTTCTCATTGGCTGAGTTGTAGGGGTGGTCGATTTCTTGTATTAGAAGCAATGTACATCCTTCCCTGTTGGGACCTGTAATTGATGATTCTTTCTTGTTGATGATTCTTCTGTTGGGCTGTAATTGACAATCCTCCTTGTCATTGACATGGAGTGCTGCACTCCCCTTTCCAACTTTCCCCTTGCCAGCCTCCCCTGCTCCACTTTAGTGAGGTTTCCCTGTATTGATTTTACAAACCCAACAGAAGCATGGGCTAGAGCAGAATCAAGCACATTTGCCTGCTGGTCTTGACAATTATGAGCTATCGTATTTGGCTCAGAGCAACCTGCCCAACTATGATTTCTCATTGTAGTTTACTCTTCTAAGAATAAAGGGCCCACCTGTGGATTCTGACCCGTTCTGGACCCACAAAATGTGAACTAATGGGTAAGAGATGAAAGCAGTACAGTCCTATAGTTCCCAGCAGAAATATTCACATGCAGAAAATATCGAACTTTAAGGAAACAAAAAATTCATCTGGCTCAGGGGCCATCCTGGTATTCCTTTCCTGTCTATAACAGTGCTTCTCAGACCATCAAAGGCACTTTATTTTTTCCCACAATCAGAATCAGATTAACAGCCATTAGGTCTGATTGATCAGGCAAACAAGGGGATCTGACCACCCTAAGTTTGGATAGATTTCTAAAGCAGTCTCAGTGTTGCCACAAGGCCAGATGCTTCAGGCACATTTTCTATCCTACCATGTTTCTTTGCCCTTCTCTCTTTCTTTGTGAAATTGTCACAAGGCAAACCTTGGGGTCCAGTACGAGCAGAGATACTGCTTGGCTTATGCATTCCCCTTGTCTTGCCCCTTATCTTTGGAAAATATCAGCAAACAATATGGCACTTTGTTTCCCACTGAGGCACACAATGGAATCAGGGTCTTTTCTCAACCTGATGGTCTAGGCAGCCTCTCCCGGTCTAGGAGCATTAGTGTGAGGGGGTGACACTTAATTGCCTCCCTGGTCTAGGAGAACAGGATTCCCTCATGAGGATCCTGTCAGAAATCAGAGGCGACTTTCAGGCCTACAGACTCACCACGGATGTACTAAGTGAGCTCCTTGGGGCCAGAGGCATGAAGGAGGTCTCGGCACTAACGATTCCACAAGAAATGGTCTCTGGTTAAGTGTGCATGACCCCATGCCTTGCACTTTGTTAACGTCTAATGAATTCTTGACTGATGGAATCTCTGCCCTACTTCATCTGCTTTTAATTGGAGTCAGAGATGAACAAGCAAAATAAAGTATAAAAATGAAGTCGTCACGACTTGCACGTGTCACGGCTTGCACGAAAAAGATGAGAGGAAGAAAATAAGACCTCTGAGGCTAAGGAATTTTCACTTTTCACCAGGAAAGTCACTGATGATGTCTTTTTGCATTATTATTGTTAACAGATTTCATAACATGATAGGACAAAAGGGTATCCTGGAATATTCCCATGTTTATCCAGAAAATGCTTTTTATTTTAATGAATGGGTCAGGAGAAAATGAACTTGGTCTTATGCGTTGCCTCTGTCTTAGCCCAGATGTGGGTACAGAACAGGATTTCTGAGGCCAGCCTCCATGGAGACTGAATGGTGCCAAAGTCATGTAAATAGGTTTGTAGCATTGAAGGAAACGACTCTGGGGTAACACTGAGGTTCAAGTCTTGCTGTGTGAACACGGGCAAGTTTATTCAGCCCTACCCAAGCCTTGGTTTCCCCAACTGCAACAAGAGGATATTAGTGACACTTTCGTCTTTGGTCTCTGTAAGGGTTCCATGGGATACTGTATTAAAGAACTTGGTACAGTGCCTGCACATTAGTGTTTGAGGAGGATGCCTTTTCTTATCAAACCTGCTCTAGGTTCTAAGCCATAATGACAGTGCAGGCGATGGCCTCAGACGACGCAGCTGTCCACAGAACCTGGTACCTGCTGCAGCAGGGTGAGCCCAGGGGCCGATCGCCTCTGAGTTGCCCTGCCTCACCCTCTCCCTTCCACCCTGCGCATAGGGGGAGCTACTGTGGAGATCACAACTCTATGCTAACACATACACATGTGCGTGTGCACACGCACATACATTCTGTAGGCTACACGGCCTCTCCGTGTGATACTCTACAGTTTTCCTCTACAATCAAGGTTCTATCCCGAGTCCCAGGCCATCTGCTGGGCCCAACACCCTGCTCTTGACAGCCTCTCCCCTCGGGGCTGGATCATGATGTTCATACCTCTCGGTTCTGCAATGGTCAGATAAACCTCCTACACCAGCGTTTCCTAAACTGTATCCAAGGAACTCTGGTTCCATGGGATCAGCAGAGAAACCAAGTTGGGAAATATGCACTAACCACAGTTAAGCAAGTTTTTATCCTGGAGGACCTCTTAGTGTCCTTAGTAAGCAAATGCATATTGTAAATCTCTAAGAGAGAATAGAATTGGCAGCATTTCCCTAACTTCTCTGTTGATAGAACTTCTTCACTTTAAGAACATCTTTATGTGATGGGCCACCTGGTCCTAAATTTGAGTTCTTGGAGGGTACAGGCTGTGTTTTGTTCATCTTTATAAGCTCTGCATCTGACATGGAGGAGGTCCTTTATCAATGTTGAGTAGAATTGCATCCTTACAGTTCACTCAAGCTTTGTCTTATTTTGCACTGACCAGAAACCATGAAAGACTTGTTACTGAGAAGAGTGGACAACATTGTTTGGACATTTTTCACACCAGGCATGTTTCCCTACCACCTCTGAACATTTTTTTGCTCCTTGGAGGCCCTTGTCGGAATTGGATTCAGCAGGCTGACATTCAGCAGATAGGCAACTGTGCCTTACCCTTTGCCTGAGCCCACACCCTGGATCTCAGAAGAAGGGCTCGCTCATTTCCATCAGCCCAGTGGCTTCCCCATCCATGCTTATCTTGTGCCTACCTGTGCTTCCTGATGGCAGAGAAAAGATAATTATATGATAGCCATGTGTGTGGGTCCTCTGAAATACATTTCTGACTTTACCCCCATCACAATATTCTCCTGAGTGTCAAAGTAAATGATAATCACCCTGTCACTCCCAGATGAACTAGCAACGGCCCTTCCAGAGCAAATAAAAGAATTACAGGCTGCTAGTTGAGAGTCTCAAGTAGGGCTGTCATTTTCTTTGGTCGAAGGACATGGCCACCGACATGACAGGCTGATAAAAAATTATGATTGTTTAGTCTGGGTCAGATAGCCCCTTCCTCTTGGCTGCATACCTCTGATTAAAGAAAGTGCCACCTGTTGTTAGAACCTTAAGTGCTGGTGTTGGAAACTAGGCTTCCCTGTGACTTCGAGAACAGCCATACCCGTGGGGAGTGGAGAGCAGATCCCAAGGTGAGGGGCTGCTTATGACTTCAGTGAAAGGTCAACCTGTCTCAGATGTGGGAGTCTCTGAAATGTGGCTCACCCTGGGCCATAGGCAACAGAATTATTCTATTCTGGAATTTTCTCTGACCTCATCCCCAAACATCTTCTTCACAGGATCAAAATTGTCAGACTCCTTTTTTTAAAAACCATATTCCCATAAGCAAATAGGATATTGAGACACGGACATTCAGATCTGTATTTGGCACCAGATTTCTGATAGCATGGTTGGGGCCACTGCACGCTTTCCAGGAAGATGTGTAATACAAAACCCAAGATGATCAGAGATGGCAGACGTCACCAAGGGAGCCCCTGAGATGTGACAAAATGGCACATCGTTGAAAAAGCATCCAAGTCACCCGAGGAGGTAGTGCATTCTGATACCACCTGGGACGGAGGGCATTCCAGGACTGTCCTGGGCAAACCGGAAGGAGCTTGTCACCGACCAGCCAAGTTTGCTTGCAGACACAGACACATCTCCTGGCCACGAGTGTCAGAGTACGCACGTGAGAAGTGTTGCCGAATGTGACTTTGGTGACACAGGCCGCAGTGCCCATCCCACTCACCCTGCCACACCACTCTGGGATTGCTTACTGACCACACAGGGGGACACAGCCTAGCTGTCCCCTCCAGTCCTTAATGGTGAGGAGAGAGAAGGAGGTGTGCAAATGCAAAGCGGAGCAGGGCTAGAGGTGGGGTTTTAGATCCTGGCCTCACCATTTACCAGCGGGGCCTCCTTGGGTCAATTCCTTTGCTTCATCAAACCTCAACCTCTCCATTTACAAAACTAACCCCCATAATGGGCTGTGTGAGCATTGAATGTATTAATGTAGTGTGTCTCAACCTTTTTTTTTTTTTTTTTTTTTACCCAACCCTCCCTTCCAGAGCCTTTTTAGACATTTTTTTCCCTACTTGCCGCCCGCCCCCCCCCGCCACCCTGCCATGGATGTCCTGTATATCTACTCATGGACTATGACTCTTTGGAGGGTCACAAACCATTGCAATATCCAATATTTTTAATGTGCCCCCAAGCACCAATTTTCTTCTCCTCGGGGTGATACTGTCTCCACTGAGAATGTACAAATTAATGAATATAAACTCCAATGCCTGGGCGATGGGAAATACTCAAGGGATGTTAAATTTTATTGTTATTTTTATTGACTGCAGCAATTTGCAGTTCCATTCTGGGGGGACTCACTGCTGTGCATGATGGTGCTGAGCAAAACCTTGTGGGACCCAACCACGAACAGGGCAACTCATACTTGTTCTAGGACTCACACTCAGCATCTACAGAAGGGGGGATTAATTAAATTCTCCTACGGAAACAACTCCTTTTTTCCCTCAGACAAGCCTAGCAACTTCTGTTGAGCGCATGCATGCATGAATCAGCTTCCTCTGGTCTTGTCAATGTTTCCACATACACAGGAATTAATAGGGAAACTGTCAAATGATTAGTTGACAAAAGATAACCACAGCAACTTGATAGGTATCCAGAGGCAGCCCACATTCTG
Organism: Mirounga leonina; assembly: GCF_011800145.1. Classification (NCBI taxonomy): domain Eukaryota; kingdom Metazoa; phylum Chordata; class Mammalia; order Carnivora; family Phocidae; genus Mirounga; species Mirounga leonina. Next base: position 5,090,421 of record NW_023270469.1, read on the forward strand.
CAGTGCATGCATTCCTGGAAAGTCACCCATGTAATGAATCATGAATAATGTCTTATTTTCCCATTGACCTACATTAGCATTTCATACCTGCTTTATCTTCATTTGAGGGGGTGTCCAATTGGAAGCTGCTCCTCATAATTCACTTTAAGTTTTTCTGCTTATCTCTCAAGCATTCGCAGGTGGAGTGGGAGAAAGAGGTTGGCGTTCTGCTCTGGTTGTGGAGACTATTAAAGAAAGCCCTGCTCAGAGTGGGCAGGTCCCTGAGACCTAAGGCAAAGCCTGGGAGACTTAGCTTCATCACTGTTGCTTCTCTGGGGGGCCTTTCCCTCTGTCCCCCCATTATCTAGGGACTGTCATTCATTAGCACAGATTCCTCTCACATTTTGCATATGGCGATCAAGCTGTGCATTAGATACAGAAAGTTCTTGATGATGAGAGTTTTGATGAAGATGCCAACGACCTATAGCCTTTCCTCTGACAGCAGCCCGGGCCCACTGGCCTTGAGGGTGTGACTCTCTGACCCCATTCCCAGAGTGCGGTAGGGAGCTGGGCCAGGAGGGAGAAGCTCAAATGCCCACTCAATGCCCACATGGGTAACCTAACATGAATTAAGTGACTTCAAGACAATTGGGAGTGGTGTGGTCTGTGGAAAACTGGAGGGTCCGTGTCCTGCCTAAGGGGCAGCTGCCTTTTAGCTTAAGGTAATTGCTGCATTTCTCAACTGCGAGTTTGGAGAGGCCAGATCTTTTGGTTTTTCAAGAAAAGATGGGAATTTGAATTTGCATATAAACTATCAAAATATTTACACATTGGACACCAGTTCAAATTTTTAAAAATAAAAGATCACTGAGTGAGACAAGAAGGCCAAACAAAACAGGTTATGGCTCACCAGTTTTCAGCTTTTGACCTTGACTGTCAGAAGAGCCAATTGTTTTCCTCAAGGACATGAGCTAAATGTTGTTGATGTGTCCATTGGTGATAAATTCCAACTTAAGAAAATGGTGCACCTGCTATGAAGTTTGCCCTTCTTCCTTCCACCTCCCTTTTGGAACAGGAAAGTCCTCTCCTGTGGTCCCAGGACCCAGCAAAACAGGAAGCAGGAGAGACATGATGATAGCACATCACCTGATGTACGTTTCATGCATTAACTTACTCGATCCCATATGAACCATGGGAGGCATGTCATATATGTGGTGAGCCAATTGTGCAGATGATGAAATCAGGACTGAGAAGGTCACAAAACTAATGACCCCATGAGCCAGGATCTGAGCTCTGCTTTGCTAGAGGAACAATGGCCCAAACTATGAGTTTCTGTTTAGTACTCATTCTTCCTTTGTTCCTGATTTTAGCTGGCCACGCTGCTGACTAGCTCAGTACTAGATATCTCAGCTTCTCTGGCAGTTAGTGTGGCCATGGACTAAGGGTTAGACAATGAGATATAACTACAGGTATCGTGTGTGAAACTCCATGTTAAGATTCCTTAAAGGGGCCTCAACCACGAGATGTGCACTTTGTAACACCCCCTTTCCTCACTTCCTGCTACCTGGAATGCAGATGTGATGACTATAGTCTTAGCAGCCCTTTTGGACCATGAGGTGGCCCTTTGAATAGAAGCTCCATGATGGGAAGATAGAGCAGAAAGAAAGAAGGGATCTGAGTCCCTGAGTCTCTGATGACCATGGAGCTTCCAGGAAAGCCTAGAATGCCTCCCTCCAGCTTTGTTTACATAAGCAAGAAATAAATGAGAGAAAAGTCAAATCCCAACTTGTTTGGAGCTTGGGTTTACTGTTCCATGCAAGCCACAGCTAATCTCAGATAAAGGCAGGAAGTAAAGATGGAAGAAAACAAATAAGTATATTTTATTGAATAGTATTACCCTAGAAAGTAAGTTTTGTTGCTTTAGCCTAGAGCTAGATGACACTGTTCTAGAGAAAAGTAGAAACATCCAGGCAGTTCCTTATGTATTTTCAAATATTTAGATTGGTTTCCACTCATTTCAAATGCCTTGAATCCAGGAACAGCCTTTGAGGGAGTCAGAATATACCATTAGTGGCCCCGGCGAATTACACCTCCTTGTAACCACACTCTCATATATTGTCCCTTCCGCACTGACTGTGGGCTTAGCCATGTGACTTCCTGTGGCCAGTGGGATGCATGGAAACGTATAAGCAGAGGCTTGAAAGTGCTTGTGCATTGGAACGTGTCCTCCTGGAGCCTGGCTGCCATTTGAAGATATCTGTCCAGCGGGAGGAGCCACGTGTCTGGGATTTAATGCTCACTGGCTGCCATGCCCAGCTAACCATCAGACATGTAAGTTGAGGCCACTTTGGATCGTCCTGCCCCAGTTGAGCTTCCAGATGACAGTAGCTATGTCGACATGGAAAACCTCAGGCAGTACCAATAAGAGAACCATCCAACTGAACCCATCTCGACTGGCAAAATTATGAGCAAATAAACGGTTGTGTTTCAAGCCACCAAGTTTTGATGTTTTTCATTTTACAGCAATAGACAACTGGTAAGGAGGTATAAGTGGATTGATCTTCACATGCAAGCTAGAAAATATCGTATAATTTTAAAAAGAGCGTTTATTTTTCATGTGGGGTTGCCATTTAAAATACCCAACTAGCCCAGCATATTTGGAGGGTACACCAAAGTAAAAAGGGACAGCTGCAGGGAAAAAAAAAAAACAAAAAAAACAACCAATGAGAATAAAATGCAACCCATTTCCTAGTTGTTGGGCTTTGGGGGACACCAACGATGTCACGGCAAAATCATGCAGTATGCTGACCACTGAGCATTTCAGCTGACTAATGATTTTTCCCCCCAGAATAGCGCAAAATCAAACTGGCATGATGTATAAACTCCTGATGCAGATTTGAGTTGATTAAGTACCTTCCAGTAGGAAGACAGCCCTGTTCTTACAAATGAGAACATCTTGCATTTCAGATAGTTGCTCGTTCCTTTAATAGGACCCACAAGCATCTATGTGCAGCTGTGGGTACCACAGGCTCGGTTTGAAAGGTGATAGACTTCTCTTCTCAAATTTACCTTACCTCCCTGCCTCTAGTTGTTTTTTTTAAGTATAAATTGACAGTCAAATATGTAATAAGTTATGACAAGATGAGCAATGGTTGTCTCCCATCTGTTTTCAAAGGTTGTTTATTTTTATACTGATAAAGAGATGGTGGCCACAGAACCACCTTATGATTATTTTAATCCTTTGGTTTCTCCTGCTCATCAATTTTCATGGCACCTTTGCCCTACTTTTCTGGCAAGCTGCTGTTTAATTGAGCTGCAGCAGGCCAGATTTTAGGCAAGAAAATGGGTTTTTGAAATGTAAGGTAACACATGGCTAAAGCTGGGGTCCCTCCTATCAGGATTCACTTTATTGCCTTAATTTCTTCATTTCATCCAGAATTTTAAGGTAATATTTTTCCTCACAACCTTTTAAAAAATTCTATTTAATCTTTTTATTTATCCTTCCTTTTTATGCAACTCTTTTAGAAGGATACAGGGTACTCTGCTGAATTATCTGATCTTGCCTAAAACACTTCAAAAAAGCAATGTTAAGTGGAATCTCTACCCCTAATATTCCAAAGTAATAAGAAATCTTTGTATTGGATTTGCATAAAGTAGCCCAAACTCTCAAATATGAAACTATATTTCTATAAAGCTTTAGAAAAAAACCAAAAGGAAATTGTGTATTTTTTTGTTTGTTTAGCCAATTTAAGGGATTGTTTTGCAAGTAATTTTAGTCCTCCTTAGAGCAGTGGTTTCCAAGGCAGGGGGATTTTTATTCCTCAAGGGACATTGGACAATGTCTGGAGACATTTTTGTTGTCAAAACTGGGACAGAATGTGTGATCCCGGCATCCCACGGGTGGATGCAATTAACAAAACACATTGCAATGCACAAGACACCCCCACAACAAGGAAATGCAGCCCCCAATGCCAAGAGCACCCAGGCTGAGAAAACCCATCTTACCGTTATTTATGCCACATCTCTGGAAGTAGCAGCGCTTCTAAAATCTTGCACTTGAACAACTGAAACAGTTTGCCTCGAACTCTCTTCTGGATTTGAAGTTCACTGAGTGCAGAGATACTGTCTCTTCTCTATTTCCCACCCAGTGGTTAAAATATTAATACCATCGTGTGCCTGGGTGGCTCAGTTGGTTAAGTGTCTGCCTTCAGCGCAGGTCATGGTCCCAGGGTCCTGGGATCGAGCCCTGCATCGGGCTCCCTGCTCCACGGAAAGCCTGCTTCTCCCTCTCCCACTCCCTCTGCTTGTGTTCCCTCTCTCGCTGTCTCTCTCTCTCTCAAATAAATAAATAAATAAAATCTTTGAAAAATATTAATACCATCGAATATGCCAATATACATGGGCTACAATGTTTAATGGGCTCATACTAACATCATTTAGTTCTTCTGGTTAAATTTTGTGTTCCTCAAAGCATGATAATCTTCAAAGGCACCGGGATAATGCTCTGTAGGTAGTAAGAATTCGGTAAACATTTGCTGACTGCATGAATGAATAAACGCACGGATAAATAAAGGATGACTATTTTCATCATCATCTCTCTTCCATCACAGCTTGAGGGTGAATAGGAAACAGGTATATAATGAATGCCTGAAATATTGAATGCTTGCAGTACTTAGGAATTTCTAGGTAAATTCTGAACAATGGGCCTCTAGTCCTTATCATTTGTATCTGTTTTAAGGGCAGAGGGGAAGCAGGTTCGCTATTTAAGATCATGGACTATACTCGGCTAGGCTAGACTGACCCAAAAGACCAGTCTTGACATTTCAATGGTTTAACACATGAGGTTGTTTTCTCCCTCGGATTCGGACCACCCGGGGGCTCCCTTCAAGGGCAGTCCCTTTCCCGGGTGTGATTTATGAATCCAGACCCTTGTTTCTTGCAGCCTCGCAGCCGGGACCTGGTGGTTTCCTGATATGGGAGAACAAAGAGTTGCAGAGCCATGTGCTGCTTCTTTACTTGCTTCAGCCAGAAGTGGCTGCAACCTACTGGCCAGATCTGGCGTCTAAGGCAAGCTCAAAAGCAGGGCCGGCTTCCTGGGCCAGGGACCTGTGTAGTAACCTAGGCTGCTATGCTTGGGAGGGCTCTGGGCTAAAGCTCTGCGGTCACCTCCTGATTTTCTTAATAATTGTTGAACAAGGGGTACTGGATTTTCATTCTGCAAACGATGCCTCCCATCCTGGCCAAGAGCCAGGAGCCAGATTGCCAGAGGCCTGGGAGATGTACAGGGGCGCTGACGTGCCCCATGACCACCGGGCACCTCAGAGAGCCCTTCTTCTGCCAGCCACGCCATGGTGCAGAGACCCCTGTTTCTGTCATTAGAGCTGCAGCTGCTACCGCTTGTCGAGCTCTTGGCTCCCCCAACAGCTGCATCCGTATTAGGCAAGATGCATCATGTAATAGCACAAGAAGTCAAACCCGCTCAGGGGGCAGCTCCTGCCTCCCCAGGCTCTGGGTTCCCTGCCCTGCGAGACCTGCCCAAGCTTCACGCTTCTCTTCTGGCTCCCAGCTCCTGAGCTCACGCTAGACCCCAGAGAGCTGCCATCTTTCCCGTCTCTGCCTTGAGTTGCCGGACCCTCACCTGCCTTCTTCCTCTTCCTAATTAGACACTTTAATTTTTCCCTTGGAAACCTAGGTCCCACCAGATGTGGGTCACACACCAGCATGACAGTGAAGAGCATGGGTCCCTGCATGGCAATGCTGGCTGCTCACTGGAATCACCTGGGAAGGTTTAAAAATACTCCTGTTGCCGGGAAGCCACCCTTGGGGATTCTGAAATCTGCTGGCATGGCAAGTGAAAGCCTGGGAATAAGTGAGGCCCGAGAGATGTAGACTCTGGTACTCTACTCCCTGGCTATGTGCTCTGGGCAATATGTGCGAGCTCACACAGCCTCCGTTTCCCACCTGTAAAATGGGCACACACCCACCACTGTGTAAAGGTAGTCTGCAGCGGCATGTGAAATATAGGGGGCCTGATGAGGTGGACTTTGCAGTAATTCTACAGAGAGGAAAATGAACACGTGGCCCTACGACGTGCCTCCCAGGAATTCTTACGATAATCCTGCCAGGGTAATTAGCTCATTGAAAGAAGAACAAGATGCTCAGAGAGGTCAGTTCATCTTCTCAAGATCACTGCTGGCCAGTGGCTGAGCAGGTACTCAGGAGGACACACAGAAGACCATGTCAGTGACAAGAGCTAACCTCCATTACATAGATTGTTCGGGCTCTCCATCATATAAGCCTCCCCACAGCTCTGTGAGGGTTGTCACTAGCCCTGTTTAGTGGAGAGGGAAGTGGAGGTGGATAGAGGTGAAATCACTCTATCCATCGATCGGGTCATCCGGCAGGTTAGTGGCTCAGCCAAGATGCCTGGTCCTCCTATTCCTCTCCAGCACAGTTCCTATTGTTCAGGCATTTCTAATTGCATTTTGTAGGTGGAATAATTAATTTTCAAGAACTCTCCCTGCAGAGTGGGCTGACCCATTAGAGCTTGTCTGGTGCACCTCCGAGCTGCACTGAGTGCCCAAGGGACAAGCAGGGCCCGCGTCCCCAGGGGGTGGTGCAAAACAGATGATCAATGATCCCGGAACTGCGCCTGTTAGGTAAATAACCTGCCTGGAGTCACAGGCATAATCACTGAGGGGCTCAGGGAGGTCTGCATGGGGGTGGGAGGGCTGGTGATTACTGCAGTTACAAGATCAAAATGAACCGGGATGCTGAAATACGGCCCGTCTGAGACTTGAGAGTTTGTGTTCAATGGGAAGAAAGTGCCGGCAAATTGCTAGTAGAGCTGTAATGTTGCTGATTTTGCAAACATGTGTTCTTCAACTTGATAAGTAAATACATATTGGGTAACATGGTGATGTTGCAAGCTGTTGTTTTATGGCTGGAAAGTCAGCTGCCTGTGATTGATGCTCCCAATGAAAGTATTTATAAAATAACACTGAATTAGAAGGAGTTGCTTTATGAGTCTGGGGAAATGGATCTTTTATGAAGAATAAAACTTGATGAAGGAGCTTTATCAGGGTCACACAAATCTGAAATTAAATGCGCTCGGATTGAGATCTAAGAAGGAGCCCTCTGGACGTGTGGGCTCGCAGCCTGGGGAAGGGGAGGTGAAGCTTCTCCCTGATGATCATTTCCACTTGGTGTCATGTGGGGCTGGAGAATCATTTCCGTGCGCCATGCTCACTTCTCTCCAGGGTGAATGTTACTTTGGAAAGCTGCATCACCTCTTCCAGACCATCAGGGCACACTCGGGGAATACCTTACACATATAAAACTAAATGAAGCCCATTTGATTCACCTTTGTCTTCCACTGAATGCCACAGAGCCAGGCACATAGTAGGTGGTCAGTAAATACTTAGTTATGGAATGAATGGAGACTCGGTCCAATAATGTCCGGCTCACTCTGTACGAATATTTTCTCACTTCATTTGCGTTTTTAAGTTGCTTTCCCCATGTGTGCATTTCAGCCTCCTAATGGTGCTGCCTTTCCAGATTGGAATGTTCTCTTCTTGGAAATAGGGGAGAGACCAAAGGCATCTGCTTCCCAGGCTAAGAAAGCCAATAGGTACATAACTCAGATCTCCCCTGGCTAATAATTGTTCCCACCTGATGTGGTTGTTGGGTGGATGCAATGAGTTAAAAATCTGTAATATTCAGCCTGGGGCTCTGTGTCCTTAGGGAATATCATTGTTATTACAAGATGAGGGAGGCGTGGCTCAGATAAAAAAGTAGAAGGAAAGTCTTGGATGAATGCAAGGTTAGTGTGAAGTGGTTCTTTTTTTCTTAATGTAATCTTAGGTTGTATAAATAGAGGTAGACTATCAAGTACAAGGAAGGTGATCATCATTTTACCTCAATATTAAGCTTCGACGATATTTCAGGATCGATACCTGGCACTGGGTGACTCGGGGATAATTTGAACACAACCCCTCCTTGTAAGCTGATCTGAAATGGGACAACTTGCCATAGGTGCCTGGTAAGAACCGGATTGCCCAGAGACTGCTCGTGGACACGTAAAAGGGACTTATGACAATGGCCTGAGTCTAACCTGACCTCCCTGGAAGGCTCTCTGCATAGCCCACCAGCCCATGTCACCTCAGGGCTTGGAGAGACCACAGCTGCCGCATCAGTGAGTGAGGTACCCTTCCTTAATCTGCATAATTCCCGAGTCTCCTACTTTCCAGATGTCAGATGGGATTCCACAGGTTGGTGCTGGCCCCAGCCCAGAAAGAAGGATCGACGCCCGTGTGCTGGGAACACTGCACAATTCCAGTCCACTCTGCTGGGGCCACTTGGGGGCAAGTGCTACACCAGGACAGTGGATACTGAGATGAGTAGGACAGCCGTGGCCCTGAGCTGGCCCACAGGCCACTGAGGGGGACAGGGAGACTTATGCACAAAGCTAGGTGTGATGCAGGCACTAGGCAAAAACCACGTTTGAGGATGCTCTGAAAGCACCAGGAGCATCGGGTGGCGGGACACTGAGGATCACCCTTGGTGTAAGGTGGCTTGAGAGTGTTTCCACTAGTCCCAGCTGGGATTCAGGGCAGGGGCGGTCTCCATTGCTTCCTCCCGCATTATCCACCATGCGAGGTCTAACCCCCCCGATGCCCCGAGGACCACTTAGCATCGAAGCCTTCAGAGCATTTCCTTCCACAAAACAACCTGCCCACATACAGAACACACAGAGGTATTACAGCCTGAAAAACAGCATTCATTGGCTGCTTGCACATTCTCGCTCCTGCTAGGAGAGTGGGCGCATTCAACATTTGGACAAGCTGGGAATTTCGGGGCTTTATGTGCAAGCCAGGTTGGAAAAGCACTGAGTTACAAGTCCGGAGCACCCATCGTGCCAAGCCCTGCCTTTCACACTCCTCAATGCTTCTCCTGAATTTAAGCTCATAAACACATGCTGCCCCAGGGATGGCCCAGCACAACTGTCAGGTACCGCCATCCAAAAGACCCATCTCAGTAGAGAAAAGAAACACCAGATAAGCTGCAGAGTCCTGCACAGTCCATGCATCCATACATCTCAAGCAACTCCTTTGCCGAAAGGTGCACAGTGAGAAGCCCACCCTGCAGGCACTGGAAGTAAGGAGTCAGCCAGAAACTGGATGAGAAATCGAGCTCATCCTGGAGGATGATCTGCAGGCGGTGAATTGATCAGGGACAGAAGAAGGGAACAGGGAGCCAGCGAAAGAAGGAGACAGAAAGGGAGACGCAGAGAGGCAGCAATCTGAGTTCTCTCACTGAGCAAACCCCCAGGAGATTTGCATATGTTGCCCACAGTGTGACCAGGCTTCCGTCCCCTCGGGGCTTTTATCCCGGTGATGCCCATGGCTCCATCTTCATTGACTACAGGGTTTTCGGGGGCTGCTGTAACAAAGGAGTCCACGCCAAGCCGCTTGAAACCATAGAAATGTATTGTCTCCTAGTCCTGGAGGCCAGGAGTCTGAAATCAAGGTGCTGGCAGGGCCATGTTCCCTCTGAAGGCTCTAGGGGACAATCTGGTCCCTGCCTCTTCCAGCTTCTGGTTGCTCTTGGCATTCCAACAGCATTGTGGCCACACGTCTGTCCCCGTGCTGCCCTCCTACTCCCTCCTTCTCTGTTTTTCTGTGTTCTCTCCCTTTGCCTGTCTCTTGGAAGGACGTTTGTGATGCCGCTGGCCTGCCCGCATCATCCAGGGTGATCTCCTCTCAAAATCCTTAATTCATCCCATCTGCAAAGGCTCTTCTTTAAAAAAAAAAAAAAAAAAAAAAGGCAAGTTCTAGGTGTTAGGACTTGATGTCTTTAGGTGGCTAGGGTTCACAATGACGGCTCTCAATATGTCGGGGAGTGGTGCTAAATCCCAGAGCATGAGCCTGACCCCGCGGAGGCTCTGTTCTCATCCCCACATTGTCCGTGAGGGAACAGCGGTGACTGGTTTGAGGTGACACCTGGAATGGAACTCAGAGTCTGCGCTGGACACGTGCTCTATGGCCAAGCACAGAGCAGGTCCAAACAGGAGAAATACACACATATCTGTCACCCAAGCAATGTTTCAGGACCAGTTTCTTAAGAATTAATTCAGTGAAGAACAGCCACTGGGCCTCTGGCCCCAGAGGCCATAAATCGCGTTCTTGGGGTCAGCTAATGATGGACATGTTTTCAGGCCCAACCCTCACAGACACATGAGCAGCCACCTCCTAAATCTCCAGGTTTCTGATCCCGCGGAAGCTGTGTTATCTTTTTAGAAACACAGCAGTGTGGCTCAGGAAGACGAATGTGTGACATTCGCTCATGCTTAAGCTCTATCACGGGCTCTGCTGGATTTAGAGGGAAAGAAATAGCTCTAGTCACAGAGGACACATGCTTTATATTTTTATAAAAACATGGACAAGACAAGCTTTTCCCTCATTTCTTCCCAGTATTTAAAGAAAGAAAAATGTGCACAGCGTATTTTCTTTTTTTCTTCTTTGAGCTATAAAACGTTTGAGCAGAAAGAGGCTTCATAGCTAATCAAGTGCAAGGAATGCTCCTTGACTTACAGGTTAGATCTCTTCCTAGTACTGAGGAGCAAGTTTTAGGGAAAGAGCTAGAACCCTCCAACCCCATCCTTAGCTTCTGTCCTACTTGGATCATGGCTGGAATCCTGGATCATCCTGGTCCCCATGGCTACGAGAGAAAGAGACACACAAGAGGCTGTCAGGAGGAGAGAGAGACTGCGGGCAGTGTAGACGGTGGGCGAATTGCCGTATAAGGATGAATTGTAGGGATTGGGTCTCTCTTGCCTGGAGTCTTAAGTCTTCTTTTTAAGACTTAAAGAGAAAAGATACAAAGAAACAAGGACAGGAACTAACCTAAGCTGATATGGGGGTATCCTAAAATGGGGGTACGTTCCCTTCTAATATGTGAATGGTTTCATGTTTCAACCCAAATGGAATAATTCCATGGGAATCCCAGTGTGGACCATTGCATGGGTCTTGGGGAAGAACACAGGTGTGTGGTTGAACAAGAGCTCCCATTGCTGACCTCAAGTGTGTGGATTGAAGGTCACTTGCCGTGGGCTATCAGGAGGGAACCCTGCCTTGAAGGACGGGGAGTTATCAGACCACCCCTGGGAGGCCCTCAACTCGCAGCGTCTGTGGTTCTGGGGGGTACATAAAACCAAGCCAGTGGTATTCACGTTCACAGTGCCCAAAGGGCCCTGCAACTGAGCAGAGTTGGTTAGATGCGTAGGAAGGAAAGAGAGGAGCGCGAGAGGCATCTGCGCTTCTAATCTCATCCTCTTGTTCCCCCGGGAAGGCGCACAAGGTCATGTGCAGACCATCAGTTAGCTGGTGGGGAGGTCTGCTCTGACTGTTCCGAAGAACGGCCCCAATGCTCCAGCCACACGGGCATCAGGCAGCTCCCTCTCCCTTCACCTCTGTGTGACTCTTATCAATTAAAAAGGCAGCTCCCATTGACTTGAATCTCGATTTAAGCCCTTGTGAAAACTTCTATCTTCATAAACCAGTTGAGTGGCCTGTCTCTTACCCACTCTCCTGAAAAGGGTTGATGTCACATCTCTGTCCATGGGGACGGGATGCTTCAGAAGAGCTATTCCGACTAAAGGCAACTACTGCTTACTGAAGCCTCCTGCCCTAGGCGTATCTTATCTCACTTATGCTCTCAGTTCTGGAAGATGACCCAGTTCTGTGTCTCCTGCCTCCTGCGAGCTTTCTGATGCATTCACTTCTCTCTCTTCTCCTGTGGCTGTGAGCCTCTTTTCTCTCTCCACCAGGCTCAGACCATTATCCCATTTTACTTTTCTTCCTACAACTTACCACCATCTGCGATGCTATCGGCTGTTTAGATGGTTGATTGATGATTCTCCCTCCCTTCACCAAATGTAACGGGGACCTTGTCTGCTTTGTATCACTGATGTTTGCGGAACAAGTGAATACCATCTCTGCTACATCCAATTTCTAAAGTGAGCAACTGTGTCATTCTCAGACTTGGTATACATCAGATATCAAGTAAATTGATATATGGCTAGATACAGTAAAAAATCTAGAATCCAGCGTAAAGGACCTTCATGAGCTGGCCGATGTTTACCCCTCATTTGCTGTCCCCACAGACTTGTCCTTTCCCATCTTGCCACACTGAATGTGGTGGTCATTTCTGTTGTCAACAATGCCTCCAGGTCTCCTTCTGGCCCATGGAAGGGCTGGACTCCCCTCCTCTGTTGGATTTAGGTGTGGCTTACAAAATGTAAGTGCAAAGAAGGTGTGTCCCCTTGGAGTGGAAGCATTAAGAGATGGTGTGTAACGTGACAGACTGTCTCTCCCTCTGCACTGCCATGGCCGATGTTCTAGAAAGTGGTTGCTCTGCTCCATCAGCCTGAATTCCAGAGACAGGGTGACATGGAGAAGTGCCCCTGAACAGCCTCTATCGGACATAATCATGAGAAGCAATAAGCCAAGCCCAAGTTCTTTCCCTTGTGCATGTTGGAACTGCGTTCGCAACCCCTTTCCTAGGGCTGACGTCAGCAGAGAGCCGGGTCCTGCTGAACAGATCAATGTTTCATCTGCAGGGCGGTCACTGCCGCTTGTAGGAACTGCAGGGCAGGGGTGGAAGGGACTGAACTTGGCCATCTGTCCTGTGTGCTCCACATTCCCCCCTCACTTTTGGGCACACCAAAATGGTTTCCCCCTGGGACTTCTCTTTGGCTATTCTTATAGACTCACGGAAGCCATGAAAAGGAAGGGACATCAGAGCCACTGAGTCTACCTTCTAAGCACAACTATAGGGAGAGGGATTTATCCAGTCTCTGTCTGAACACTCCAGGGCCCCAAGCTCACGCCTTACAAGGCAGTCCACTGCTTTTTTTTGGGCATCTCTGACTATCGGTGTGATTTTGTGCACACTGAGCTGGAACCAATTTTCTGGAAGCCTCTAGTTGTGCTCTGGCTCTTCCAAATCTCCCTCTGATGAACTGAAAACTTGTATGCTGATTTATCTTTCATTACTAGTCCCCATCCTTTGAACTTACTGCAATTTGTCAACTTCCTATTCAAACCAAGGTGCTAAAAGCAAAATATGCAAGATGTGGCCTGACCTATGCTGGCTATGGGAGGAAAATCACTGCTCCTAAAGTGGAAATTCGTTCTCTGAGCAGGTATTTATACGGAAGGTTCCTTTTGAGCTTGTGGTCAACTAAAACCCCAACATTGTTTTCACATGAATTGCTGTTTAACAGAGGATCTCATCCTGATTAAGTGACTGGCTCTGAAGAATCTCAAGGCAAAGACTTCACATTCATCTCTGTGACATTAAGTCATGAGTTTACGATTGCCGTGTGTCCCTGCTTTTTAGGAAACCTTGTTCAGTTATCTGAGATATTAGCTATCCCTCACCTACTCCGGATGATCCATGAGTTTGATAAGTTATTGATATAGATGTTGAATGAGGTAAGATTAGTGCCTGATACATGTCATCTAGCCCGTATTTCTCTTCACTTTTTAAAATTATGGATTATATCCTACATACACAGGAAGATATGTAAATACACACACACAAACCTACGTGTACACATACATATACAACATACAGCAAGGCACAAGAAACAATACAATCACACTTCTGTCCAGCACCCAGCTTAGGAAGTATCACTTATAATGCTACCGGAGCCCCGCAGGCCCCCCTCCATCCCATCCGCTCCATCAGGAATTCTGTATCTCTTAATCCATTGTTTTGCTCCATAGTTTTACCCCTTATCTGTCTCTAAATATATTGGGTTATTTTTTTTGTTTTTTTTGTTTTTGTCTTGTTTTGCATTTCTGAATTCTCTATAACTGGAATGGTACTGGCTGTGTTTTTCTGCAAATTGTGTTTCTCGGGGCACAGCATGTTCCAGAGAGCTGCTGTTGGTGCTGCAGATGACAGAGCCGTCATTTCTTCGGTTCGCTTTATCAGCGAGCACATAGATGTTGCCTGGTTTCTCGACTGCTAGCCATGCTGCTGGGAACAGCCTTGTCCGTGTGTCCAGGTGCACATAGGAGAGTTCCTTACAGCTACAGACCTAGAAGCAGGTGGCGCATCTTCAACTGTAGCAGATAATGACAAACTGTTCTTCAAAGTTGTTGCTTGGGTTCCGCAGCGGATGGGGGGCCCGGGGTTTGCACTTCTCTACCCATCAGGTAGGCATAAAATCATATCTAACCACAGTTGCTATGTGAATTTCACTGGTGGCCACTGAGTTTGAACTGATTTTTTATGAATTTTTGGTCACTTACGTTTCTTAATCTGTGAAATGACCCTTTCTATCTCTTAGGTCTCTAAACAGAATTTCTTTTTTTTTTTTCTTTATTTCTTACTGAGTTTAGGAGTTCTTTATACACTCTGATTACCTTCCCTTATCAATTAAATGTGTTAACAAATATCTTCCCTAAGACAGTTTTTTTGTTGATTTTGTTTCAGATTTTTATTTAAATTCTAGCTATTTAACATATAGTATATTATCGATTTCAGAAGTAGAATTTAGTGATTCATCACTTACATACAACACCCAGTGCTCATCACAAGTGCCCTCCTTAGTACCCGTCATCCATTTAGCCTACCCCCCACCCACCTCCCCTCCAGTAACCCTCAGTTTGTTCCCTATTGTTAAGAGTCTCTTATGGTTTGCTTCCCGTTCTCTCTTTTTTTCCTTGCCATGTGTTCATCTGTTTTGTTTCCTAAATTCCACATGAGTGAAATCATATGGTATTTGTCTTTCTCTGACTTATTTTGTTTAGCATAATCCACTCTCTAGTTCCATCCACGTCATTGCAAATGGCAAGATTTCATTCTTTTTGATGGCTGAGTAGTATTCCATTTTATATATATCACATCTTCTTTATCCATTCATCAGTCGATGGACACTTGGGCTCCTTCTATAGTTTGGCTATTGTGGACATGCTGCTATAAAGATTGGGGCACATGCACCCCTTTGAATCAGTATTTTCTTATCTTTTGGGTGAATACCTAAGAGTGCAATTGCTGGATCATTGGGTAGTTCTACTTTTAACTTTTTGAGGAACCTCCATACTGTGTCCAGAGTGGCTGCACCAATTTGCACTCCCAACAATAGTGTAGGAGGGTTCCCCTTTCTCCACGTCCTTGCCAACATCTGTTGTTTCCTGAGTTGTTAAGTTTAGCCATTCTGACAGGTGTGAGGTGGCATCTCATCATGGTTTTGATTTATATTTCCCTGATGATGAGTGATGTTGAGCATCTTTTCAGGTGTCTGTTAGCCATCTGGATGTCTTCTTTGGAGAAATGTCTGTTCATGTCTTCTGCACATTTCTTAACTAGATTCTTTGTTTTTTGGGTGTTGAGTTTGATAAGTTCTTTAAAGATTTTGGATACTAACCCTTTATCAGATATGTCATTGGCAAGTATCTTCTCCCATTCTGTAGGTTGCCTTTTAGTTTTGTTGTTTCCTTCACTGTGCAGGAACTTTTTATCTTGATGAAGTCCCAATAGTTCAGTTTTGCTTTTGTTCCCTTGCCTTCAGAGATGTGTCTAGTAAGAAGTTGCTACAGCCGAGGGCAAAGAGGTTTCTGCCTGGTGCTCTCCTCTAGGATTTTGATGGCTTCCTCTCTCACATTTAAGTCTTTCCTCCATTTTGAATTTATTGACATGTATGGTGTAAGAAAGTGGTTCAGTTTCATTCTTCCGCATGTGGCTGTCCAGTTTTCCCAACACCATTTGTTGAAGAGACTGTCTTTTTTCCACTAGATATTCTTTCCTGCTTTGTCGAAGATTAGTTGACCATATAGTTGTGCGTTCTAAGATGGTGTCTTGAATTTTTACCTTTTAAAAAATGGTGTCCTCACTTTTAAAAAATTCCTAAGATTTCACAGAAGAGCTTGTCATGAGTCAGACTGAAGTCTACATACATTATGCCTCGGGGATTCTTCTTTTTTACCGGTTGAGTAATATTACTGAAAACTATATGCTCATGATCCATTTTTATATTAACTCATCCTACATTTTTTTCTAGAATTCAAGGGAAGTTCACGGTTATGTGGTTGCTAGAACCTTCCTTTTACCTCTTTTGTACCTCAGTTGCTCATCTCTCTTCCTGTGATGTAGAGACCTTTAATACAGGCCTTTCCTTCAGCATTTCCATAAAACCATCATAATTTTCAAAAGCTTCTTTCCCCTCTTCCTTAGCAAAATGGTCACAAATCTGTGACTCTGTCAGCCCTTTTTCTACAGCTCTGGTGCAGCACAGTGAAACAAAATTGGAAAGTTTAATTAGTTAGCTTGCTTCAAGATAAAAATGCAAATACAAAAGTTTTCAGTGTTACCTGTTTATGAGCCAAAGGCAAAATTAATTAAAGTCAATGGACAAAAGTAAATAAACACTTTGAAATAAAGGAAATAAACAGGGTGAAGTATGAGGTTAAGGCTCACGGAACATGAGAGAGTCAATTATTTATAGTCATGTGTTTCTGCCTGATAATATAATCATGTCTCCTCTGTCCTCTCTCCCACTGGAACGCGCACCAAGAAGAATGGTTTCAGAGTAAACAGGTGATCAAGATGGGTTTCTTATCCATAGTACTGCTACCTCCCAATGCTAACAAAATCTGTTTTTGGACAAAAATGCCAGTGGATTTTCTGAGTTCTGTTATTTTCATTATGATAAGATTTCTCCCCCTCTTTTTATAAAACTGTGAAATGGGAACACACTTTGCTATATTCAAAAAGCAAAAAATATGAGAGTTGCCATTGGCCATCTTTGTATTTAAATTAGATTAATCAGAGAGCAAAAACCAAGGGTTTATGTTGGGATTGACAGTAGAGATGTAAAATAAATAAGGAAGTTATGAAAAAGGGCCACTCTGTAGTCTGTAAACGCAGCTTTTGCACGGTGCCATTTCCATTTCTCGACACTGTCCTAGGGCTGCCCGGGCAGCCATTTTCTCACTGCTGACATGCTGTAAAACGGAACTCTCATCAAACTTGGGTTGGATCAGGGGAAGAGATGACAGGTGTTAGGGTCCAGGATCAGGGGGCTGACTGTTAGAAAGAGGCAATCCTACCAGGGGAATCTAT
>NW_023270469.1:5107542-5123521 GCF_011800145.1 Mirounga leonina
TGTTAGAAAGAGGCAATCCTACCAGGGGAATCTATCCAGTAGGGCAGAAGGGTGCCGGTATGAATGTAAGGAAAGTCCACAAAGGAGACTGATGCTTGATTGCTCAGGTTTCAGAACAGGAGGAGGACACCGGAGACTGGGAAATGAGGGCATTCTGGAGTTAAGATGGAGCCATTTTTAAAAAGAGAGAGAATTTGTATTGTCATGGAAACATGCCCATGACTTTTGTTTTGGGGGGGGGCATGGGGGAGACCAGTTATAAGATAAACTGCCTGCTATAACGTCATGGTTTTGTAAAGTCAAATCTAAACAAAGTAAAGCCCTGTCTGTACAGATGTACGATTAGGTAGGAAAGGGGACATGCCCGGAGAGGAATGCACACAATGTCAAGGGTGATGGTGATGGGAAGTGCTGGGTAAGATTACAGGGGGTGGAAGGGCTCATTTTCATTTAGTCATTTCTGTGCTTTGAGTTGTTGTCCTGAGCATGAGTTAATCAAGCCCTTTAAAGGACTGAAATAAAGTAAACAGTAGATAGAGCAGCAAAGCGAGAGCCCAAAGAACCAGGCGTCGAGAGTCAGAGGGGAAGCAGGTCGGGGGATCCAGGTCAGGAGCCTGGATCCAGCAGGAGCAGATGTGGCAGGGACAGGCCTGCAGGTAACCCCTGGGGCTCCTGGAGGCTCCCGGCTGGGTGGGGCTGGGAAGGGGCATGCACCTCGGGGCTCGGAGGTGGTGGGCCTGATGGCCTTTTCTGTTTGCTCTCCAGACCAGGTCAGCCTCACCCTTCTGCCAGTGAGGGTTCTCAGACCTGCCCCCCACCGAGAAGGAAAATCCCTTGGTAGACAGGTAAAATCACCCATTTAGGGGTGCTGCCTCAGGCCCGTCAACTCAGACTCTGGGGGGAAGGCCCCACTATTTGTGTTTTAAGACATTTCCCTGGGTATTTCAGATGTGGAAGGCGTGGCAACAACGGGTCTGGCCTGGCCTGCTGGCGTCCCCTTCCCCAGCTCAAGTGCTGTACTCCTCTCTCCAAAACATAGCCCCTCTACGCTACGCCCTTGCTTACTGTTACTGGGAAGCCATCCTGACTGAGGATAAGAGACTGATGATGGGGGCGCCTGGGTGGCTCAGTTGGTTAAGCGATTGCCTTCAGCTCAGGTCATGATCCTGGAGTCCCTGGATCGGGTCCCGCATCGGGCTCCCTGCTCGGCAGGGAGTCTGCTTCTGCCTCTGACCCTCCCCCCTCTCATGTGCTCTCTCTCTCTCATTCTGTCTCAAATAAATAAAAATTTAAAAAAAAATCTTAAATAAAAATAAAAAAAAAGAGACTGATGATGATGATGATGATGAAGGAGAAGGAAGAGGAAAGGGTGGTCGTGATAACAGCTGTCCTTTACTGAGACTCTCTGGGCCAAGAACCTGCCACCAAGTGAGTGGCAGACACCTATTTTCCCTAATTGAGGGGCAGAGGAGGTGAGGGAAGCCTGGGGAGATTAGGTGACATGCCCCAGGGGGCCATACAATGCAGACCTAGGATTCGAACTCAGGTCCACCTGCTTCAAAGCCCATCATTGCCCACTCCGCCTCACCGAGTTCTATGGCAATAGATACTGACGTTAACAATATTGCTAATAACAATATTAGCTAATATTTATTGAGCACTTAGTTAGGAAGCTGGCCCTTGTGCTGAGGATTTCAGGTATGCTGCTTGATTTAATCCCTAAGACCACCCCACGGTCCCGGTGCTGTTATTAACCCCGTTTACTACATAAGGAAGCTGGGGAGGTTCCTAACAGCTTGCCAAGGCCATGCAGCTAGTCAAGTGGTAGGGGTGGGGCTTGTGCCCAGGGGCTTTGGCTCATCTTCCGTCTTCCATCCCCTTGACATGGAGCCCAAAGGCAAAATCAGGCCTTGCCAGGTCCTTTGTGATTTGCTGGCCCAGTTCCTTCAGGTTCCCTCACGTGTATTTGCGATACATCTAGTTACTCACTGTGCCCTGAACGTGCCCTGCCGTGGGCTGGTGCAAACATCCCTTTCGGTGCCTGAGGGTCCTTCCTCTCATCAGCCCACTCGGTAAACTTGTGAAAGGGACTGAAGTTTCTACTCTTCCTTAAAGCCACCTCTGACCCCACGGAAGTGTGAACCCCCGGTCCATGAAGCCACCATCCCCTGCACATTCACACTCTCTCACTCTCTGAAACTTATCTCTTGGGTGGCTTTCTCACCAGAGTTTGGGTTTCCCCAAAGTCAGGGGCTGTGTGGACTCTGTTCTGTACCCCCAGCTCCTGACACAGAGCTCCATTGCTCTCATCTGAGGCTTCTCTTTTTCCATCTATGTGGCCCTGGTATCTCCGATTGAGTTAAACTTTCAAGACACCTGGAACCACCACATCCTGACTTCCCTGTTTTGCCCCATGGTTTCTGGAGAGCAGGGGACGCGTCTGCCCTGTTGGTGGCTGTGCGTGCGGTGGGGACCCAGTGCCCGGCACGCAGTCCGCCCCTCATCAGTACCAGGTGTGGGAAGGAATACCCGCCGCCCAACCTCTGAACAAGCCGGCATCAGCTGCCGGAACACAGACCAGAAACGCCCAGAAGGACTCCAACCTCCCTGCGGTGGCAGAGGTTGAGTTTGTGAGCCCTGCTGTGTTTATATGGATGGAACAGGTTCCTTCGCAGGAGTAAGATCGCGGTCTAAGAAATTAATTGGAAGCACTAGCCTGTCATTTTTTCAGAGCTAGGAAAGGTGAAATTCAATTAGTGGTTTGTTTCTAGGTAGTGCGGAGGAAGAAAAGAAGACGGGGTCCACAGGGAAAGCAGAGCTGCTGACAGGAAGAGATGCTGCCCCAGGTCTGTACTTTGAGTGACAGAGGACAATTGAAGAGCAGGAGCAACCTGGTCTCCCAAACCCACTGACGGAAAAGGCCCTGTGGAGGGGCAGACTGCAGAGCTGGAGGTTCTTAGCTATCCAGAGATTTGCTGCTACCAGAAGGCCTTTGGGGAAAATGCAAATGGGAGCTGTGAATGGCAAATGGAGGATCGTCTTGTAGCAAGGGCTGGAGCTCCTGAGAGGGAAAACACAGAGCAAATGTTGAGAGAAGAAAAGAAAATCCAGAAAAGAGTGTGCTAGAATGCTCACCCAAATCCCCGGGGGTGGGAGGGATGGCTTCTGGAAGCCAAAGAGAGACAAATCCATGAATGGGCCAATATGACAGAAATGGGTAAGGTGGGGGACGCGTCCCAGACCCCCGGGTGGACCGGTGTTCACACCAGGCTTCATGCACTTGAGATGCTCAGAAAATATTTGTCTTTTTTTTTTTAAGATTTTATTTATTTATTTGAGAGAGAGAGAGAGAATGAGAGAGAGCACATGAGACAGGGGAGGGTCAGAGGGAGAACAAGACTCCCTGACGAGCAGGGAGCCCGATGCGGAACTCGATCCAGGGACTCCAGGATCATGACCTGAGCCGAAGGCAGTCGCTTAACCAACTGAGCCACCCAGGCGCCCCAGAAAATATTTGTCTTTGACTGAATGTCCAGCTGCCATCCCTTAGGAGCAGAGGTTACAGGGAACTGCTCAGGTCGTGTCACTCTCCCTGTCCCCCTGCCCATGGTCTCAGCTGCACCACACGTGGATGGAGAAGCCGAGCTCTGAAGCCAGAGAAACCAGGTTCATGTCCTAAGTCCATAACCTTCTCGGTCTGTGACCTTGAGCAAATTCTGGAACCTGTCTGAGTATCAGTTTTCACACAGGGAAACAGGAGAATTATGGCTAGTATCTTACAGGTTACTTATGAAAATCAGATAAGCTAAATTATTTGCAAAGGCATCGTCATCACGCCTGCTACAAAGAAAGCACTCAGTGGTAACTGCTGCTACTGTTATTTTTATTTATTTATTTAAGAGAGAGAATGAGATAGAGCATGAGAGGGGGGAGGGTCAGAGGGAGAAGCAGACTCCCCGCCGAGCAGGGAGCCCGATGCGGGACTCGATCCCGGGACTCCAGGATCATGACCTGAGCCGAAGGCAGTCGCTTAACCAACTGAGCCACCCAGGCATCCCATGCTGCTACTGTTATTACCAGCATATTTGACTCGGAAAATGCACCACACATTTTTAAGAAAAGCGGTTAAAGCCACAGTTTGTACAAGGAATAGAGATTCTCTTATGGATGCACAGGTGTTTGTTCTGGGAGCCACTGGATCGCGTGTCAGGTCCTGGGTGGAGAGCAGGGGAGCTCGGAAGGTGAATGCTCCCCACAAGACGCTCCAGGCAGAGCAGGTGCTAAAACCAGTTTTGGAAAATAGTAGGTGGCATGCATCATAAAAGTGCCCCTAATTCCTCATTCCCTTCATCCTACTCCAATCATTTATCCCCATGAACTTCAGAAGAAAGGGGGGGGGGACGATCTGCTTTCAGTGTCCACTGCATCATTATATGCTGTATTATCTACAGCAGCTGAAAGAGGAAACCTCCCCAGTTGGGGGTTTTCAACACAGATTCCTGGAACCACGAGGAGAGCTAAAAGGACCCAGAGCAGACACAGTGACAATCTGCACTGTGTGTAATGACAGCAAGCTGTGAGCAGCCGAAATGCCTATTGGAGAAGACCTGATGAGGAACCCTGAGCATACGCATCTCGTGGAATATCATGTAGCAAGAGACAAAGAAAGAGGCGGGTCTGAATGCCTTGACAGGAAACATCACTGAGACATATTCAGTGTGACAAAAAGCAAATTAAAAACACTATGCCCTGGTATGAAAATAGAAAATATTTCTATTTTGTTTGTAAATGTAGACAAAAATATCTAGAAGGACAGAAATTAAGCTAATACAGGGATTATCTCTGACCAGACACAGGGAATTTGGTATGAGGCAGTAGTAACGAGAACCTGGCTTTTATTATTATAGTCTGAGAACATTTACATGCAGGTGATTATGTTTTACTTTAGAAATCTAAGAAAAAAAAAGGAATCAATAAAACATATTCGAGTTCCACATACGGTTTCTTAAAATATAGTTTCTGCAGCTGAGAAAGACTGACGATCGATGGCCGAGATGTTCAACCATAGGAAAATGGGCAAATAAATTAGGTTCAGCTACTTGATGGACCATTATGTAGACATTAAAGGTTGTAAGTATAATGACTGGGCAGCAGTCTGGGATGTGCTTTTGATATATTAGGTAAAAAAGTAAAATATAAAATGATGTCTAGAGGATGTTGGCGGACACAGATTAGAAGAAAAGACATAAAAATAGCAATGTCAGAGTGGGACAACTGGGCCTGAATTTTAATGTTTCTCCTAAAAAGGTATTTTTTGAATAAAGAAAGGGTAGTCAAACTGCTGATTTGATTCCTTTAGGACTTACTTGGGAAGATGCACCGTGCGTACAAAACAGAGCTTCCTTTGGGGTCGTGTTCTCGGACACACACAAGCGACGCCTGGGAGTCCACCTCACGCAGGCAATGCCCGGGTATATATGTAATTTAAAGGTGTCTTCTGGTTAATGTCATCTAACGGCAGACACCCTCTCCTCTGCTGGATTGTCATCCCCTCTATGCCTGTTCCGCATGTATGCAGCTGCCCCCTGGGGCTTCTCTTAGACAATCTGCCAGGGTTTCACAAAGTACCTGGATCAGATCAATTTTTTCACCTACAGTGTAGGTAGATAGACTTGAGTAGTCTAGACTTTGAGGCCCCTGTAGATAATGTTGCAAAAGTAAAGGTGAGAAGATCTCTATAACCCAGCTCCTCAGAAGGCCCCTGCACACGTGCCTTGCCTGGGAAAGCAGGAAGCACCCACAGTGTGGGGCCATTTTGAACTGGAAGTCTAGATTTGTGGGGAGCTTACAATCATGAACTAGAAAGGCAGCGTCATTATCAGGCAAATAAAGCCCCCAGGCTGAATGGGCTTACTTGGGGGGCTGTGAACCCCAGTTCTGACAGATGCACAGTGGATAAAGGGTTTCCTTTCAAACATGCCTGGGGATACAGCAGAGAACGTTCTTCTTGTTGATGCACGACGCACGTTCGGGTCCGGAAGGCTCCGAAGACCCCACCATTAGACATGTACACCGTAGACTGGTCTCATGTCCCACACCTGACCCAACTGACCTTGCATCCTGTGACACCCATCAAAACTGTGATAATTACCATAATTAAAGCAGCTGTAATTTCATTAAATGCTTATAACACGTCAGGCAATATACAAAGTGCTTTTCCAAAATTATCTCATTTTCTCTCTCTCAACAATCCTGTGTCGGCTGTCATGTTATTCCCACTTTTTTTTTTTTTTTGAATGAGAAGTGAAGCTCAAAATATTAAGTCATCTTGGCCAAAGGCACCACGCTAGAAAGTAGCAGAGCTGGGTTTCTCAGCCATGGATGCGAGCCCTCTATTACATACAGTACGTCTCTGTCTGGTGAAATGCTGGTGTTCCCGGAGCCACAGGGGGGGAATGGACTTTATTGTGAGAACAAGTTTTTCCCCTTCCAAAACCTACCCCTGGTATCACCTCACCTAAGAAGACTTCCCCTAAGCATCCCAGACAGAGAAATCATCTCCTCCCCGAGCTCCTGCTACTGTTCTGCATCACGCTGCATCCCAGATGGATTTTCAGATATTTACTTTTTCTATTTAATTGCAAGCTTCTTTAAATATCTTGCTCATCTTTGTGGGAACCCAAGAAACCTGGTTATTACATATTATTACTTACAAGACTTGCTGGGCAGGGTATACATATTAACTACCCCTTGCCCCCCAACAACAGCCACGGAATCAACCAAATACAAAACTTACCAAGTAAGTACGGTGCCACACGAGAGAAAAATCATAAATGCTTTTGTCCTTAAACAACTGAAAACCCATTATAAATTTCTTATTGCCTGAATAGAGAATGTCTATCTTTATCTCTATCTTCACACCCTAGTATAGAGCTTGGCACTGAGTAGATAGTTAATAAACACCTGCTGAAAAAAACTGAGTGAAGAAATGAAGGAATGAATCATCTTACATAGGAACGAGGCTTTATGAAACTGATCAGGTAGAGCTAAATCCTGTACATCAGGAAATACAGCCTCACCTGATTTATTGGCATACAACTGTCACAAGATTGATTATAAACATTAATTTTTAAGAAAATATTTCAAATACACTTTTTCCCTCTACGTTTGGGAGTAATCCTATTTTTGTTTTTTTTGTTTTTAAAGATTTTATTTATTTATTTGACAGAGAGAGACACAGCGAGAGAGGGAACACAAGCAGGGGGAGTGGGAGAGGGAGAAGCAGGCTTCCCACGGAGCAGGGAGCCCTATGCGGGGCTTGATCCCAGGACCCTGGGATCATGACCTGAGCAGAAGGCAGACGCTTGACGACTGAGCCACCCAGGCACCCCAAGGGAGTAATCCTATTTTTGAAACCTCATGTTGGAATGTCTCCTGTCATTTGTTGGGGCAGTGGGGAGGGCATGTGACATGAGGACTGGCTGGGCAAATTGAGCCACCATTTGGCACAAACAGGGAATCAGAAATATCAGCCCTGACACTCATGGATCCACGGGGACAAGCCAAGATTAAACAGAAGAGCAAAATTCCTGAGCTGGGTCCAATTCATACACACGCCAGATGCACTGAAATCTTCCTTTTTAAATTAACTTCAAACACAAAAATTTCAGGTTTGAAAATAATAATTAGGGGGAGAGGAAGAGAAATAAGAAGTGATTCTCCTCTGCCTTAGAAGCATGGGATACCTTGAAGTCCATGTTTCTCAAAGTGGTGTCCCAAGACCAGACATCAGCATCACCTGGGAGCTTGTTTAAGATGCAGATTCTCAGGTCCCAGCAGATCTACAGAGTCAGTAACTCTGGGGATGGGGTTCATCAATCTGGATTTCAGAAAGCCTTCCTGATTATGCTGATGTGCATGCAAGTTTGAGAACCATTGTTTTATGTCATATGCTCTTTATCAAATTTAATACAGAATTTGATTTTCAAAATTTTTTTCTTTGATTCAGTCAAGTAAGATATGGCTGGTTTTGGCATTCCTATAAAATACACAAAGCCTTTGTAATGAATCAGATACTCTCCTTTGCCTAGATTTTCACGAGGATCCTATCTGATAGGAAGTTGCCCCTCTACCCATTTCACAGATGAGCAAACAAAGGTCCAGACAGATCGAGTCACGTGTTGCTAGTCTAACCCAAGAGCCCATAGACATCTGACTCACAGAACATGCTCCCCACCATTCACAGCTCAGTTTTGAAGAACAGAGTCCAAAAGCCTGAGATAGAACATCCACGGTTGTGGGTCTCACAGGTGTGTTTTTGGGCTTCACGTAATTTCACTGCACACTCTGTCCACCTCCCTGGCAGAGCATCAAACACAGTGGGCTGTATTCACATGTGCCTTCCCCATTAGGCTTTGGGACAGAGTTGGGGTGACATTGATCTCTGTCTCCCTAGTGATGAGCAGTGAGGGGGAAACCATCTGTCTCTATTCCGCTAGTGATCCTGGTGTTGAATCCTCTGGCTATTAGAGGTCCTCTCACAATTAAAAAAACCAAAAAAACCAAAAAACCAAAACACTCATCACTTACACAGCACTTTCCACACACCAGGCTCCAGCCTGAGCTTTACTTGCCCTGCAGCAGCTCATTTACTCTGTAATTACAAACAACCTGCGAGGTTGGTCGTCGAGGAGCATTAACGTCCCCATTTGACAGGGGAGGAAGCCAAGGCACAGACAGGGTAAATGACTTGCACAAGATCACAGAGGAAGTGAGCTGCAGCCAGAGCCCTATGGTCACCAGTTACCCGCCAGGACCGTGTGCAGATGGAGGAGGATGGGAGAACTGGATCCTAACCCGAAAGACTTTAAAACAACAGTTGGTATAAGTGAGATGCCAAAAACCAGAAATCTGGGCTCACAGAGACTAAAGGAGAATTGATTTCTGTTTTGTTTTTGTTTTTTGTTTTTCATTGAGAAGATGGACTCTCTTAACAGCTTTCCTATGTATCATACAATATGTTTATTATAATCATCATCACATCCCTAGTACCTTTTGACAGACCTTCCTCCAAGTCCCTGCCCCCACTCCACCTCTTCTAACCACAAGTCTGATCTCTTTTTCTGAGTGTGTTTGGTTTGGTTGTTTTTTCAGATTCCAGATGTAAGGGAGATCATACAGTATTTGTCCTTCTTTATCTATTTAGAATATTAACTCCTTATCGGGTATATAGTTTGCATATATCTTTTCCCATTCCATTGGTTGTCTTTTTCCTTTGGGGATGGTTTCTTTTGCTGTATAGAAGTTTTTAGTTCGATGTCCTCCCACTTGCTTATTTTTTTGCTTGTGTCTTAGGGGTCCTATCCAAAAATTCATTACCAAGGCCCATGTCAAGCAGCTTTATTCCTGTTTTTTTTTCTTTCTTTCTAGGAGTTTCAAGGTTTTATGTCTTACATTTAAGGCTTTAATCCATTTTGAATTAATTTCTGTGGTCAGAGTAAGATAGGGATCCAGTTTCATTCTTTTACATGTGAACATCTAATTATCCCACCATTTATTGAAGAGACTGTCTTTTCTCCATTGAGTATTCTCGGCTCCCCTGTCAAGAATGTATTAGTTAACCATATGTGTTTGAGTTTACTTTTGGGCTCTTGATTCAGTTCCATTGGTCTGTTTTTATGCCAGTATGATATGGTTTTGGTTATCTTTACAGTGCCTGAAATCAGAAAGTGTGATGTCTCCAGCTTTGTTTTTCTTTCTCAGAATTTCTTTGGTTGTGTGGGTTCTTTTGTGGTTCCATACAAATTTTAGGAGTGTTTTTTCTACTTCTGTAAAAAATGCCATTAGAATTGTGATAGGGATTGCATTGAATCTGTAAGTGGCGTATGGTACTATTTACATTTTAATAATATTCATTCTTCTAATCCATAAATATGGGGTACCTTTCCATTTATTCATCTTCTATTCTGTCATTGATGTTTTCTGGTTTTCAGACTTAGTTTAATTTATTCCTGACTATTTATTGTTTTTGATGCTATGGTAAATGGCATCAATTTGGGTTTTTTTTTTGGTAAAATTCAATGTCAGTGTAGAAATGCTACTGATTTTTGGATGTTAATTTTGTACCTTCAACTTTGCTGAATTCATTGATTAGATTTAACAGTTTTTTGGTTGAGTCTTTAGGATTTCATGTATATATACATACATATATATATATATATATATATATATATATATATATATATATATAAACATGTCATCTGCAAATAGAGACAATTTTACTTTTGTTTCCAATTCTGATATGTTTTATTTCTTTTTCTTGCCTGATTGCTCTAGCTAGGATTTCTGGCACCATATTGAATAGGGTAGTGAGAGTGGGCCCCTTTGTCTTGTTTCTAATCTTAGAGGGAAAGCTTTCATCCTTTTACCATGGAGCATGATGTTATCTTGGGCTTGCACATATGGCCTTTATTATGTTGAGATACGTTCCTTCTATGCCTAATTTGTTAATAGCTTTTATCATGAATGGACGTTGAATTTTGTCAGATGCTTTTTCTGCATTTATTGAGATGATCCCATGATTTTTTTCTTTCATTCTGTTAATGTGATGCATTACACTGATTGATTGGCATATGTCAAACCATCCTTATATCCCAAAGATAAATCCCACTTGATCATGGTGAATGATCCTTTTAATGTGCTGCTACATTTAGTTTGCCAGTATTTTATTGAGAAGTTTTGCATCCATATTCATCAGGAATATTGGCCTGTAGTTTTCTTTTCTAGTAGTGTCCTTTTCTGATTTTGGTATCAGGAGAATGCTGGCTTTGTAAAATGAGTTTGGAAGTGTTCCTCTATTTCTTTTTGTTAGAGTTTGAGAAGAATTAGTGTTAATTCCTCTTTAAATGTTTGGTAAAATTCACCAGTGAAGCCATCTGGTCTTATGCTTTTCTTCATTGGGAGATTCTTGACTACTGATTTAATCTCCTTACTAGTAATAGGCCTATTCAGAGTTTGGATTTCTTCCTGATTCAGTCTTGGTAAGCTGTATGCTTCCAAGAATTTTTCCATCTCTTCTAGGTTTTCATAGCAGCTTCTTATGATCCTTTGAATTTCTATGGTATCAGTTTTAACATCTCCTTTTTTATTTATAATTTTGTTGATTTGGGTCCTCTCCTTTCTTTCCTTGGTTAGTTTAGCTAACGGTTTGTCAAGTTTGTTTATCTTTTCAAAGAACCAACTCTTAGTTTGCTTAATCTTTTCTAACATTTTTCTGTTCTCTATTTCATTTATTTCTGCTTTAATCTATATTGTTTCCTTTTTTCCTGCTTTACCTTTGGATTCAGTTTGTTCTTTTTCTAGTTCCTTAAAGTGTAGAGTTAGATTGTTTATTTGGGATCTTTCTTGCTTCTTAATGTGGGCATTTATTGCCGTGATATGAACTTCCCTCTTAGAACTGCTTTTTTTGGGGGCACCTGGGTGGCTCAGTTGGTTAAGTTTCTGCCTTCAGCTCAGGTCATGATCTGGGGGTCCTGGAATTGAGCCCTGTGTCTGGCTCCCTGCTCAGCAGGGAGTCTGCCTGTCCCCCTCCTACCTTCCCTCCCCTCTGCTCATGCTCTCTCTCTCTCAAATAAATAAATAAAATCTTAAAAAAAACCTGTTTTTGTTTTTTTTTGATACATAGAGTGACATTTACAGAGCAAACACCTTCCCAAACAGTCAACATATTCTGGCTCTGTATCAGAGCTGTGCCTGGGCCTGAGGGATGCAACAAAGACGTGCACCCAGGCAGGATAGCCGGGTCTCCTTTCCCAGTGGGCAGGGACTTTGTGATTCCAGTCTGTTGTTTGTTTTTCTGTTGGTGCCATCAGATATTTACCATTATCCTCATCATTTACTTTTATTGACCATCCTCTCATCTTGGGTCTCAAAGAAACATTTGGGGCACCTATCCCTGATAGCTTGACATTCTAACTGGGATGACATGTCATAGATCAGTATAGATCACTGTAGAAATGAACTGCATTAGGGCTGAATCATTTTGATGGAAGAAATATAAATAATTTGAAATGTAGGTGAACACGGAAGCTGCAGCCTGCAGAGCACACATGCTTTGCCCTTCACCTCTTCTTGACACTCTGAAATGAACCCCACCTCCCCACTCCCCCAGGAGTGTCAGCTGTGAATCAGTACCCAGGGGCATGGCTTTTCAGCCTGCACTCCTGTAATCTCCTCAGTCTCTACTCTTCACATGCTGCTTTCCCAGTGCTGATAGCCTGCAAGTCACCAAGTCCTGTGGCCTTCCTTAGACTTCCTTCAGGTTGTTGCTGTCTCAGAAACGCTGCACAATCCATCCCCCTCCTCCTGAGAACCCTCTCCTCTGTTCCTTCCCCCATCCCGCTCCCTCAAGCTCATCTTTCCCAGCTGGGCCTTCATTCAGGAATGGATCTATTCCCTTACTCTTTGCTCTACCACTTTTCCCTGGAAAAACTTAGCATTTCTATAAATAATGATGAAGATGATGAGGAAGAGAACGATAATAGTAATACTGGTTAATAGTCACTGAATGTTTACCAGAAGCCAGGCACTCTTTCATGATGACCCATGGAATATTCGTCACAGGTCTCAGAGATGTTAAGTAACTTGTTCAAGGACGCAGAGCTAGAGAGGAGCAGACCAGGAGTCTGGGACTCTAGAGGCTCAACTTTTTTTTTTTTAATTTTTAAAAATTTTTTTTATTTTTAAAGATTTTATTTATTTATTTGACAGAGAGAGAGATAGCGAGAGCAGGAACACAAGCAGGGGGAGTGGGAGAGGGAGAAGCAGGCTTCCTGCCGAACAGGGAGTCCGATGTGGGACTCGATCCCAGGACCCTGGGATCATGACCTGAGCTGAAGGCAGACGCTTAACGACTGAGCCACCCAGGCGCCCCTCTAGAGGCTCAACTTTAACTATATGTTTTGCACAGACCTGCTGCACCCTTTTCCCATTCTTAGCTGCTCCTCCAGCCTGGAAGACAGTATCCTGGTTGTGTTTGCAAACCAATCTGTCATGGTGTCCACACACCTACGCCTAGTCATATTTGTGCGTTACTCAAGGCCTAGTACAGTACCAGGCACATAGTAAGTGTGTTTGATTTTTAAAAACTGTCTACTTCAACTTTATATACCCGCTTCTATTACCACCTTCTATTCCACCACCTTGATCATCTCACACTTGGTATACTGCAATAGCCTCTTGACCAGTCTGCCTGTCTTCATGCTCCTCTTCCTGCACACAGACATTAGACTCATCTTCCTAAAGCTCTGATTTCATCCCACATACCCCTCAAACACCTTCAATGGTATTTATGTGCCCATAGGATGAAGGGCAAAACCCCTTGTCTACTATCAGGCTTTCCCACAGTCTGGCTCCATTTTAACTCAGCTGTTTTTTCCATCTAACTTCTTATGACACAAATTACTACCAGTTTTTTTTTTGTGGGGTGGTAGGGGCTTGTGGTGATGGTGGCAATGAGTTAAAAAGAATTTTTTTTCCTTCCTTCTTAACCCCCTTCAATGCAGGTACACTCCCACAAGGTGGCAGTAATGTATCAACGAAGAATAGGCTATGGCTTGAGAATTGCTAACTCAGTCCACCTTTCATTTAAAAGTCCAAACAGCATAGCTGAAAAACTTACGGCAGGACTTGTTACATGAACTCGTAATAAATCCCTCTGTGGTTTTTCTTCCATCATCCAGAGAAAAAGAACATCTTTGCTCTGCTAATTTTCATTTTCTGCCCCTCCTCTTCCTCTCTGAGGCTGGAAATGATTTAAACTATTTTATAAAACTGGAGGCATGGGACTCTAACACTGAATGGTTGAAACTGATCTCTACAAGCCACTTCCATTAAAAAAGGCTCGGTTGACTCGTCTATCTCTAAGTACCTAGTTCTAAATTTAGTTAATGTACCTCCTTGTGTATTTTTATGCCTAATAAAAATATTTTGGTGGGGAGGAGAGGGGAATAATTCCTTGAAAAACTTGTAGTTGCATTTTTGCATCATCAGGCACAGACATCCATGAACTACCTGATACCTGGATCCATTTGCAGGAATCATGTTCCTACTACTTTGGTATCTCCCCAAGTACCCACATCAATGAAGACTAAGAATTCTGAGTTCTATTTCTAGACTTAATGTTCCTCCCTGCTTTCCTTCTGACAATTTTTGGGATGCTTACAATAGCTTCTAACTGTGAAGCTTAGAAATTTCAACCATTCAGTTTTATTTAGCCAAGTGATGAAGGCATCCATTCTGAATTCTAAAGACAAAAAGGAAGAAAGCACAGACAGGGAGAGGAAACACATGATTATCTTTATCCCCAACAAAAATGTGTGGGGAGAAACTAAAGCCAAGTGTGAAAACTCTTTGACCCCTTTGTGGGATGTTCATGCAGCTGGGGAAGGTTCTCCATCCTGAATCTTGGCCTCCTCATCTCTGCAGCCAGGTGATAGAGCCGCCTACTTAATGACACAGAAGTGTGTGCAAATTGAGGTCACGTGTGAAAAAGGCAGGATCTGATTTCCCAGGCCAGAAATTCATTTTAGGGAAAACTTAAGGAGGCTTTCTAAAATAACTTCCTTTCCTTCTATATAACAATGACTCAACTGGGAGAAAAGGATGCAGTATTAACCTTGAAAAAGTGATTTAACTTCTCTTAGCCTCAGTTTCTTCATCTGCAAAATGGGAACACCATTACCCATCTGTTGGTGTTGTACAGGGATTAAATGAGAAAGTAGAAGCTGGCAAGGAAGGAGTTCACACTTGCGGCTATAATCAGATTCCACTGCCATGGAAAATATTAGTTTGAAAATTAAATTAAGGATATAAAAATATAATTAATCCCAGGGAGGCAAAGCCTTAATTAACTAGTATGGTCTCATTTGAAACAATCCCAGCCCTCTGGGTTAGAAACATGGATGAGTGTTGCCAGCATTTCTTAAGAGCTTTAATTTCTTACCTGAAACCTGGGGATAGAGGTGTTTTGGGAGTTCACTGTGAACTTCTCTTTTCATCAAGGAAAGCTCTGACTCACTGATTTGGAAACCTGGATGTCTCCCTGCACATCATGGACTTCTATCACCATCTCTAGGGACTCAGGGTTCTAACTACCACAGACACTTAAAAAGCAGCTAATATTTCATCGGAATTTTTTACCTTCAGGTAAAAATAACCACAAGCATATTCTCATCAGAACAGAATATTGTGAATGAAACTGAAATTATCCTGGTGGACTGAGACTCAGACTGGTTCAGGCATACTTCCCAGTCGATCTGCTACTCTACTTGAAAGCACTGTGTTTTGGACCATTGCTTGTTATTATTGAAAACAACATCCACAAGGGCATGGATGAGGACCAGGATAATTCCCCAGGGCACTGTCACACTGTCAAGGGAAACTGCACGATGAGGTGGGCTGGGGCCTGATGGCCTGGTGGTGAGTCCTGGCTCTGCCACTCAGCAGCTGGGTAACATTGGACAAATTATTTTAACCTGTGGGTCAAGATTTTAAAAATCTTTCCAGTTGATTCTAATGTACAGTGAAATTTAAGAAGGACTGTCCTAGGGCAAGTTCCTTCATGTCTCTAAGGCTTGGTTTTGCCATCTGTAAAATGGGAAAATCACAGCATGTAATGTACCTCATATAATGGTGCCGAAGGCTGAATGAGATAGTGACTATTCAGTGCTCAGCATATGACTTGAGGCACCACAAGGGATCAATAAACGTAAGCCTCTACCATCACCACCATCATCATCGTCGTCACTGTCATCACCATCATCATCTCTGTCATCACAACAGTAGCAGCAGCAGCATCATTGTTATTATTAGTGACTTCATTACTGACACCCTCACCATTGTCATCCTCACCATGATCATCACACCACCATCGTCACCTCCATCACCATCATCACCATCATTACCACCATCATCACCACCA